>NC_077230.1:415629072-415714072 GCF_027887165.1 Monodelphis domestica | reverse complement strand
TCTATCTATCTGCCTATCTCTCTGTCTGTATTGATCTGTTTGTCTGTCTGTCAATCTAAATATCTCTCTATCTTGGAGCAAAAAGACATGAGTTTGAGTCCAACTGATTCTATGTTTTTGAGTAATTTTCTTCTCCCAGACTCAGTTTCCTCCCTTGTAAAAAGGGGGAAGTAGAACTAAACAGTCTCTGAGGCCCCTTCTACCTGCTTCAGCCTATGATTTCACTCTTCTCTATCTTTCCTTTCTCTCACATTCTGCCTCCAGGGACTTTCTAACAATTTTCCTTTGCTGTTGCTAGGGTTAGACTGCTTATTCACTAGAGACACGTGTTTTTTTTAAGCTGATTTTTGGTTATGGGAAAAGATTAGGATGTTAGGGTTGAGGGGAGGCCCAGGGGGCCTCTATCCAGAGTTAGAGGCCCATTAGGGAGAAGCTTTTGGTGCCCGAGAAGGAGTAGGCGAGGTCATTGGTCAGACATACCAGATCAATGATTCTAATTCTTTACAATAGCAGCCATAATAACGTGGGACATTAATGGTCCTGGCCTGTAATTTCACTGATGTGGGAAATCTTACTTTGTTGTTTAGGAGTGTCCAACTCTTTATGACCCCTTTTGAAGTTTCCTTGACAGAGATTCTGGAGTGCCTTGCCATTTCCTTCTCTGGATCATTTTACAGATGAGGAAACTGAGGTCAACAGAGTTAAGTGATTTGCTCAGGGTCACACAAACAGGAAGTGTCCGAGGCTAGCTTTGTTCCTGACTCCAGGCCCAGTGCGTCCTTGCCCTGGAAATCCTGATACTGATAAGCAGCTTCTCTGGGACTCCATTTTTCAGGATGACCTAGACCCACCATATTTCATTCTCTGTCTTTGCCACTATGTCTCAGCAGAGATTTCCTCCTCCCTTTCTCAGCTTATGCATTATCTTTGCTTTTCAAGGGCAGAGATGGCTTTTGGTACATGGTAAGAGTTGAATAAATGCTCATTGACTATCTTAGAGTGTTGCTGGGAGCGCCCAAAGTTTAAGTAACTTATCCAAGATGACCTCACTAGAATTCATTAAAGGTAGGACTTGAACCCAGATCTTCTCCACTCCAAACCCAAGATGCTTCTCAGTTGGCATTTTGAAGCACTTTGCAGTCTGCCAAACCCTATATGGGCATCTATAAACTATCTTATCTGAGTCTCAATGACAACCTTGGCAAGATTTTATAATCTTTTTTTTTTAATAATCTCCTTTGAAAGTTGAGGAAACTAAGCAATCATCTGACTAATAGATTTAAAATTGGAAGAGATTTTGAGGCCTTTGAGTCTGACCTCTTCATTTTACAGATGAGGAAACAGAGGCAGAAAGAAGTTAATCCTATGAGCAGCTGCCAGAACCCAAATATGACCCCATCACGTTATGGCTCAAACATCTCAATTGCTCATGTATTCACTGAACAAACATTTATTAAATACCTACTATGTGCCGAGTGTTCTGCTAGGCCCCGGAGGTAGAAAGACAAAGAAGCAATCCGGACTCTCCTGGAGCCTTTGAGTGGCCACAGAAGTACTGATGTGCACACAGACACATGGAAGGGGTGGGCAGAAGAAGCAAGAAAAGTGAGGGGCAAGAGGTGGTCCTTGGCCTGAGCCTTGAAGGAAGTTAGACATTCTAAGAGTCTAAGACATCTCCAAGGGGCTAAGAGAGCTAAGAGACAGTGTGGAAGACAGGACTTGGCAAGTGATCAGAGACTGGGCAGATAGAGGAACAAAGGAATCAGAGATGACCCCCAGACCTGGCGCTGGGGAACTGGGAGGCTGGTGGCAGTGCCCTGGACAGAAAAGGGAAGGTGGGTAGAAGAGTTGATTTTCTAGGGATGTGAGAAGAGATAAGGAGCTCTGTTTTGGGTTATGGGACATCCAGTTGGAAGTTCCACTAAGCACTTGGTGATAGAGGCTGTGATAGAGACATGGAGAGAGGTTTTGCAGGACTTGTGGACCAAGATGCAAGAACCAGGGTTCCAATGGAATGTTCCCAGTTGTTGGCAGTTTGAGCTGACAGCGGGGAGGGGACTTTGTCTCTGACTGAAGACCTTTGTGAGGATGACTTGGTTTTGGGGGTTTCTCTGGCTCTGAACAGTTGAAGTTGACACTGAGAAGAGAAACTTGGTTTTGGACTTGGTCTCTGTCTCTCTGACTCTGGATAGTTGAAGCTGATAAGAAAAAGAAACTTGGCTTTTGAGTTGCTGGTCTATATGAGAGTTGAGCTGGTCAGGAGAAACTTAGAGACTTTGAACTTTGTTTATTGCTGGGGTTGAAGCTGAGGAAGGAGACAAGTTGGACTGATTTTGTGAAGAAGAAGAAAGAAGATTTCGAACTGCTGCTGTCCTCCATCTCCCTAACTGTCTAAGAGTCACACTTGTGACTCCCTAAACCCTCAATTTTACCTCATTTAGATTAGGGAAATCCTCATCCCTCTTACCTCAGTTTCCCATCCTGTTATCCCAATAAACCCTTTGTCTTGAAAAAGGGAAAGAAAAGAGAATCTTTATAGTTTACCTCAAGTGGGGGAGGAAAGGAGCCAAAGCCTTCAAGAAGAACTGGGTGGAGAAGGTTGGTTAAGGGAGGGAGTGAGGGAGGAAGGAGGTTAGGAAATAGATTTATCCATCAGTATCATCAGCCATCAGTAGGAAACAATAGGCAGAACCCCAGAGCAGACTCCAGAGCATTTTATAAGCAATTCCCCTGTGAACCAGCATCCCTGTGTGACAGTATCTCTGTGTGGCATCCCTCAGCATTTCTCATTCCTACTTCCATTACAAATAAACAGCCTTTAGGTTCCTGTAGCAGCTCTCTCACTAGTCACAAGCCAGAGAATCAACAAGTAATAGCTTTCCTACAGTTTATCTCTTCTATTTCAAGGCCTAGAGCTCAGGAGAGACACTGGGGCTGGATATATCAGTCTAGGAGTCATTGATAAGGAAAAGATAATTAAACTCAGGATCTTATATGATCACTGAAGGAACAGAGAGAGGTAAAAGAAAAGGGGTATGCCCACAGTTAGTAGGTGTTGCTTGTCTTTTTTTTTAAACCCTTACCTTCAATTTTGGAATCAATTCTTAGTATTGGTTCCAAGGCAGAAGAGCATTAAGAGCTAGACAATTGGGGTTAAGTGACTTGCTCAAGGTCACACAGATGGGAAGTGTTGGAGGCTAGATTTGAACCTAAGAACCTCCTGTCTCTAGGTTTGACTCCCAATCCATGAGTTGTCCCTACTTAATAAATCTTTATTGGTTGTCCATATTTCAAGTAGGTCGAAGGCTTAAGAAAAGGCCATAATTAAGGAGATCCTGGCAATTAAGACAGGGGGCAACTAGGTGGCTCAGTGGATTGAGATCCAGGTCTAGAGACAGGACCCTAGGTTCAAATATGAACTCAGACACTGCCTAGCTGTGTGACCCTGGGCAAGTCACTTATCCCCCATTGCTTAGCTCTTACCACTCTTTTGCCTTGGAATTAATACACAGTATTAATTCTAAAATGGAAAATAAGGGTTAAACAAACAAAAAAGTAAAGTACCATACTTGGGTTAAAAGTACAAAATGGGGAGAGTTTGACTCCAAAGGAGACTTTTAGTTCCCTATGTGCCAGTCCCAAAGCTGCAATGTCCTCCAGGGCAGAGTGGCTGATTCCCCTTCTCCTCTGCCCTTGTTAGAGCATGTCTGCAGGATTGTGTTTACTTTGGGGTGTCAGATTTTAGGAAAGACATTTTAGAACTGGAGAGTAGCTAGAGGGAGGCAGTTGAGACCAGGAAGGGCTTTGGGTATACACCATTGGAGGATGGGCCTTGAAACAATTGGGAAGAGGATGCAGAGGGCATGTAATTGTCGTCAAGGGTAATTGTCTCACAGAAGAAATTTGTTCCACTTGGCCTCAAAGGTAGTGTCAAGAGGAATGGATGGGAGTTGAAAAGGGATGAAGCTAGATTTGATGTGGGGGTGGGGAGAGACCCACAATCCTCAGATTTAGAATTCTCAGGAGGGAAGATGGACTGCCTTGAAAGATGATGGATTTCCTCTCCTTGGAGGTCTCTGAGCAGGAGCTGATGACAATTTGTTGGGGATAATGTGGAGGACTTTCTTGTTTAATTAGGTTTTGAGGCCCCTTCCAAGTTTGGGCTTCTGAAATTGGGGGTGCTCAACATACTTTCAGAAAGTGAGGAATCAGCATTTACTTGGAAAACCAAGATGGCACCAGCTTCTTTCATCACAGTGATAAGGGTGAAGTTATTCTCTGGCTCCTCCAGATTTCTATCCCTCCTGGAAAATCACCCTAAGTATGGCCCCATCTAAGCAACGATTGTCAGGGATGGTTGGCCGTAGGCTCCTAAACATAGGATAGCTGCTAGATTTGGAATCCAATATAATGGATTGAGATTCTGACTCAGTCACTTACTAGCTGTGAGGCCATGAATGTTTCTGGACTCTGTCTGGGGCTCACACTCCTCATCTGCTAAACGAGAGAGAGAGAGAGAGAGAGAGAGAGAGAGAGAGAGAGAGAGAGAGAGAGAGAGAGATTAAGAGACAGACAGACAGACAGACAGACAGAGACAGAGACAGAGAGAGACAGGGAGAGAGAAAGAGAGATGGAGGGAGGGAGAAAGAGAGAGACAGAGACAGAGAGAGACAGAGACAGAGACAGAGAGGGAGAGAGGGAGAGAGAGACAGAGAGACAGAGACAGAGAGAGCTAGAGAGAGAGACAGAGAGAGAGACAGAGACAGAGAGAGACAGGGAGAGAGAGTAAGAGAGAGACAGAGAGATAGAGAGAGACAGAGAGAGACAGAGAGACAGAGACACAGAGAGACAGACAGAGAGACAGAGACAGAGAGAGACAGGGAGAGAGAGAGAAAGAGAGATGGAGGGAGGGAGAAAGAGAGAGACAGAGAGAGACAGAGACAGAGAGAGAGAGACAGAGAGACAGAGACAGAGACAGAGACAGAGACAGAGAGAGAAAGAGAGAGAGAGACAGAGACAGAGACAGAGACAGAGACAGAGACAGAGACAGAGACAGAGAGAGAGAAGAGAGAGAGAGAGAGAGAGAGAGAGAGAGAGAGAGAGAGAGAGAGAGAGAGAGAGAGAGAGAGAGAGAGAGAGAGAGAGAGAGAGAGAGAGAAAGATCCCTTTCTGGTCTAATTTAGAATGCTATTCTGTTGCTTTCCACTTCTTGGCCTCAGTTTCTTTTTCTGCAACATGTAGAAACTCTCCTAAGTAACTTCAAAGATTCCTATAACTTTAACTATGACCCTGTGATTCCAAGTCCCTTGACTTTTCTCAGCCTCAGTTTTCTCCTTGGTAAAATGGGTAAGTCCTCTGAGGCTTACCTTATCTTAGTTCTCTATGACTCCACATCCCTTCCTGGTTCTCAGCTTCTTCATCTGTTAAAAAGAAGAGGCTGGCTTCCTGGCTGGGTGACCCTGGACAGGTCACTTAACCCATATTTCTTAGCCTTACCACTCTTCTACCTTGGAACCAAAGCACATCATTCATTCTAAGATGGGTTTAAAAAAAGGAAAAGAGAAACAGATTGGATTAGACGCCCTCTGAATTTCTTCCTCCTCTAACTCCTCTGACTAGAGGCGCCACCCGAGTTCCCTTTTTCTCCGTGGCCAGAAGAACCTGGTATTTTTTTCTACCACCCAGAGACGTCATCCATGGAGGACCCCTGATCAGAAATGTCTTGGAAGGAAAACTCCAGCTTCACGCGTGTGAAAACCGTCTAGGCCTGAGCCCAGCAACACCTCTTCTGGGAGACTCCTGGTTCTGTCCAGTGACACCAGCGACCACCAGCATTCTCTGCCCAGGCTGAACCCAGAGCCCAGGCACTAAACACACAGCCAGGTTCGAGATGGCTCCCAGGCTCTAGGCAACAGGGCCCGATTGTCTCCCTCTGGGCCCAGCAGGCCTGCCCACAGCAGATGCGCCTGCTGTAGCCAGCGAGATGGGGTTTCCAAACTCCCTTCCAGGCTGACGCAATGCCCACATTACTCCATGTAATGTAACAGGAGGAGATGCATAAAAGGGCCACTGGGGTGGCCAGAGAATGAGGCCTGCTTCTTCTCTGCAGGTGTACTGGAAACAATAAAAGCCCGGCCCTTGTTTGGTTACTGAGCCATCTGCATTTACAGTATAAATAAACTTGTTGCACTAAATGAGATCATTGTCAGGAACATTTACTGAGGAAAACAAAGAAGGAAGCAGGGACCTGGGCTTGCCCTCCCCCCATCCCCTTTACAGCTGGGGGATGGAAAACAGGTCAGGATTCTGATCAAATGGAGCCAGAAATCAAGCAAATTATATCTTCAAAAAAAAAAAATTTAAATAACTTTTCAGTTCTTTAAAGCTTGGTCTCCAGAGCTTTGAATGCCCTTTGCAAATGCTCTCTAGATAGTTCAGTGGATAGAGCCAGGTCTTAAGACAGGAGGTCCTGGGTTCAAATGTGACCTCAGACACTTCCTAGCTGAGTGATACTGGGCAAGTCACTTAATTCCCATTGCCTAGCCCTTACAACTCTTCTACTCTGGAACTGATGCTTAGTATTGATTCTAAGACAGAAGGGAAAGAAAGAAAGGAAGGAAGGAAGGAAGGAAGGAAGGAAGGAAGGAAGGAAGGAAGAAAGAAAGAAAGAAAGAAAGAAAGAAAGAAAGAAAGAAAGAAAGAAAGAAAGAAAGAAAGAAAGAAAGAAAGAAAGAAAGAAAGAAAGAAAGAAAGAAAGAAAGAAAGAAAGAAAGAAAGAAAGAAAGAAAGAAAGAAAGAAAGAAAGAAAGAAAGAAAGAAAGGAAGGAAGGAAGGAAGGAAGAAAGAAAGAAAGAAAGAAAGAAAGAAAGAAAGAAAGAAAGAAGAAAGAAAGAAAGGAAGAAAGGAAGAAAGGAAGAAAGGAAGAAAGGAAGGAAGGAAGGAAGGAAGGAAGGAAGGAAGGAAGGAAGGAAGAGAGAAAGAAAGAAGAAAGAGAGAGAGAGAAAGAAGATAGAAAGAAAGAAAGAAAGAAAGAAAGAAAGAAAGAAAGGAAGGAAGGAAGGAAGGAAGAGAGAAAGAGAGAGAGAAAGAAAGAAGAAAGAGAGAGAGAGAAAGAAGATAGAAAGAAAGAAAGAAAGAAAGAAAGAGAGAAAGAAGAGAGAGAGAGAAAGAAAGAAAGAGCCTTTATTCTCAGGTTGGTAAGTGAAGGCCCATGAGAGACAGTGTGTACCTAGTAGATGGGACATTGCACTTGGGATCAGGTAGTCCTGGGTACAAATCTTGACTTAGATACTTAATAATCTCCCCCCTTCCAAATCACTACTGCCTTGCACACAAAAGCTATTTTTCTTCTTATAGACTTCTGATTGTTTAGTTGTTTTTGGTCATGTCCAATTCTATGTGATTCTGGAGTGGCTGGACATTTCCTTCCCCAGTTCATTTTGTTTATTTTTATTTTACTTAAAAAACCTTTACTTTCTTTCTTGGTAACAACTCAAAGACAGAAGGGCAAGGGCTAGGCAATAGGGGTTAAATGACTTGCCCACAGGGTCATATAACTAAGAAATTTCTATGGCTAGATTTGAACCCAGGACCTCCCAACACCAGACCTAATGCTCTATCCACCATACCCCCTAGGTACCCCTAAAAAGGGAATTTTCCATCTCCAGCAAATTTTACAGATGAGGAAACTGAGGAGAACAGGCTTAAATGACTTGCACATGGTCACACAATCAGGAAGTATCTAAGACCATATTCAAACTTAGGAAGAGGAGTCTTCCTGATTCCAGGCCTTGCTCTCTGTCTACCATTTCACCTACACTTATTTATTAAATGTCAATTTTGTGTTCTCAATTCGAATGTGAGCTTCTTAAGGGCAGAGTGCATTTTTGCTTTTTGCTTTGTATTTCCAGTGAAGCATTTAAGAAATGCTCAGTGATTAGGAGTTTGGTAATTGGAGAGCTTTTTGACCAGAAAAGAATGTGAGCTGAGCATTTGTCAAGAGAGAGAGAGAGAACCAGTGGATGCTCCATTGGTATCTGGACCAAAGCAAGAAAGCTCAAGTTAGGCCCCTGGCATGCTGAGTGGAGAATTTGTGGACATATCGATTGCCACCCAGAAGGAACAGGCAGGGGTGGGCCCTGAGGTGCATCGTCTCACATTAGTTAAACCTCAGATCCATCAAAACATCTCATGGGCCAGTCAGCTATCAGTGGGGATGCAGTGTGGGCTGCTGACATTCTACCCAGGGACCTTTCCATGGTCTTTTGGAGTCATTGCCATTTTTGATTCTTCCAAGATCAAGAATCCAATTTTTTTCTTCTTTCAGTCCAGGGAGATGAGCACTGACTTTAGCCCTGTAAAACCCTAATGATCAGGGACTATTTTATTTTTGTCTTTGTATTCTCATCATAGGATTAATTGATTGATTAATTAATAATAAGGAAAGCTCTCTGCCTTTAATGGCAAATGTTGATGGGGCAGCCAGGTGGCCCAGTGGATTGAGATCCAGGCTTATAGATGGGAGTTCCTGGGTTCAAGTCTGACCTCAGACACTTCCTAGCTGTGTGACCCTGGCCAACTCACTTAGCCCCATTTGCCTAGCCCTTGTTCTTCTGTCTTAGAGTTGTTACTAAGGTAGAAAATAAGGTGTTTTAAAGTTGAATCTCCCATTAACTCTTAAGGAAGATAGTGTTATTATACTCTTTTTTCAGAGGAAGAAATCGAGGCTGAATAAAGGTTAAGGGACTTACTCACAGTTCCACAGTTAAGGCAAGTTTTGAACTCAGGTCTTCCTGACTCCCAAACCAATGCTCTATCATTGTACTGCTTAGCAAATGATTGACATGTTTTCTGTTTCCTGGAGTAGAAAACAGCCCTAATTTGGAAGCTGCTTTCCTGGATTCCCCAAATTCCTGGAGGTATGAGGAATAGATTGGTTCTAGCTTTCAGTGGAAAAAACCCAGAGAAGACGAGTAATAACTCCATTACTGGCAAACTCCAGGGATATTCCCTTATTAAATGTTTGGGGAGACAAAAAACATGATCCCCAGAGGAGATCTATATTCCCCTGAAATTTCTACTCTTGCTGACTGGTTTGGGCTGGAAGTCTGCTCTTTTCCCAGGTGCCCACTTCTGAGAGTTGATCTGTCCCAACCTGTACCACAAAGCTTTGGATTAGGGCCTGGGTTCAATTTTGGGTTCGGTTATTTGTACCTGTGTGATGTTGGGCAAATCCCTTAACCTCTCTGAATCTTAGTTTCTTAATCTGTCAAATGAGGTCTTTGGACCAGATGATTGCTGAGTTTCCTTCCAACTTTAACCAATCATTTGATCAATCAATCCATAAGCATTTATTAGTTTCATACTGTGCAAGCCAGTCAGGTAAACCAGCATTTATTAAGGCCTCTTCGGGGTTAGATGCTGTGAAAAAGGCTGGGGGTATAAAGAAAGGCAAAAAAATTGGTCTCTGCCTTCAGGGAGCTTATAATCTAATGGAGGAGACAAAATGCAAACCACTCTACCCAGAGAAGAAAAAGAGTAGCTAGAAGGTCAGTTTAGCATCTTACAGTCAGTCCTAAAGCATCTGATTTCTCTGGACCTCGGGCTTCTGATTAGATAAAGTAAACTCCTTGAGGACAGACACGGTTTCCTGTTTGTCTAGCAAAGTGCCTGGCCCCAGTTGCTTGGTTGCTGTCCTTGGTGCTGGAAGAGGACCAAAATTACATCACTATGTAGGGTAAACATATAGTGAGTGTGTCCTCCTCTGGCTGATCAGACCAATAGGAGCTGGGAAGGCTCCACCACAAGGCAGGCACAAATAGCCCCTTTGCCCATTTGGGATGGAGATAGCCCTAAATTTGTATATCTCATGTTAGTGAGCCACTACGATCCTGCTCTGCTCCATCTGTGACAGGCATGCCATGCTGGACAGTTCTGTGCCAATGTGTCCCACATCTCACAATCAATACCAAAATTCTTGAGAGAAACCATTTCTAAACTTTGGATCCCTTCTGCTGACATTTGTGTGAGTGCTTGCCTTGTCTGAGTTCTCCATAAAATAGTCTTTTAGGCAAACATGTTTGGCATTTGAACATCATGGTCATTACATCTGAATGATGATGAGCATTGTTTCGTCACCTGTGCCAGGCCTGAAGTCAGGAAGACCTGACTTCAAATCTAGCCTCAGACTCTTTCATCGAATGATGACGGTTTCAGAAAAACCTGAGAAGACTTATATGAACTGATGTGCAGAACCAGGAGAACATTGTACACAGCAACAGCAATGTTGTTCAATGATCAATTATGAAAGACATAGCTACTCTGATCTAGACAATGATCCCAAACAATTTAAAAGGACTCATCATTGAAAATGCTCTCAGGGGCAGCTGGGTAGCTCAGTGGATTGAGAGCTAGGCCTAGAGATGGGAGGTCCTAGGTTCAAATCTGGCCTCAGCCATTTCCCAGCTGTGTGACCCTGGGCAAGTCACTTGACCCCCATTGCCTAGCCCTTACCACTCTTCTACCTTGGAGCCAATACACAGTATTGACTCCAAGATGGAAGGTAAGGGTTAAAAAAAAAAAAGAAAATGCTCTCTATCACAGAAAGAGAACTGATGAACTTTGAATGCAGATTGAAGTATACCTAAAAAACCTGACACCTTACCTTCCATCTTAGACTCATCACTGTGTTTTGGTTCCAAAGCAGAGGAGTGGTAAGGGCTAGGTAATGAGGGTTACATGACTTGCCCAGGATCACACATCTAGAAAGTGTTTGAGTTCATATTTGAACCCAGGTCCTCCCAAGTTCCCTAGCATACTTTAATCCTATTTGCCTCAGTTTCCTCATCTTTAATGGGAAGTAATCTGAGAACTGGGGGTGGGGGTGAGGATGGGGTTGGGGAGACAAGGACCTACTAGGAAAGGCCTCTTGAAGAAGGTAGGATTTGAGCTGAGCATTGAAGGAAGCCAATAGGTAAAAGAGAGTGTATTCTAGGTCTGGGGGTCCCAGTGAAAAGGTACCGGAGCTAATAGATGGGAAAACCAAGATTGGTTCTCACTGGAACAGAGAGTATGTGGAGGGGAGTAAGGTGCCCCCAGAAAGGGACCAGTTTAGGAAAGTCTTTAAAAGTCTGAGGATTTCATTTGGTCCAAGAGATAACAGGAAAATATATTGATGGGGAGGTGGAGGAGAGGGAAAACATGCTCAGACCTGTGATGTAGGAAGATCATTGAATGAAGGATGGGCTGGAGTAGGGAGAGACTTGAGGCAGAAGCAGACCCACTAGCAGGCTATTACAATATGCCAGGTGTAAGGATATGGGGGCCTGCACCATTGGTTAGAGAGAAAGGTTTTATGTCAGGAAGTGTCATGAGCGTAGAAATAATAGGACTGGGCAACAAAATGGATATGTGGAGTAAGTATGAGAGAGGACTCAAGGATGCAAACCTGGGTGACTAAGTGGATGATGGTGCCCTCACTAGCATACCCAGCAGGTGTTTAATAGATGTTGGTTGAGTTGGAATTGAATTGGTCAGGGCTTCTTTCTATAGTTTCTTTTTTGCATTTTGAGTGAATTCTTAGACTATCATGGATAATCATATTCAATTATAATTATATCTTAAAGATAATTAGGCACTTTTTAAAAAGCCCTTACCTTCTGTCTTAGTATCAATTCAAAGACAGAAGAGCAGCTTGGGTGTGGCAATTGGGATTAAGTGATTTGCCATGGGTACAGCTAGGAAATGTCTGAGTCCAGATTTGAACCCAGGTCATCTCAGTTTCAAGCCTGGTTCTCTTTCTACTGTGCTATCTAGCTGCTTCTGGAACATTTGTTATCATTATTATTATCATTATTATTATTTAAAAAACCCTTACCTTCTGTCTTGGAATTAAAACTGTGTATTGGTTCCATAACAGAAGAGTGGTAAGGGCTAGGCAATGGGGGTCAAGTGACTTGCCCAGGGTCACACAGCTGGGAAGTGTTTGAGACCAGATCTGAACCTAGGACCTCCTGTCTCTAGGCCTGGCTTTCTATCCACTGAGTCACCCCACTGTCCCACCAGAACATATTTTTAAACATTATTTGCTAGTTTGAATTATCCCCTATTCTTCTTTCCATCAGAATCAGTACTGGCTATGTGATAGTCTTTATTTCTTTCCAATAGAATGTGAACTCCTTGGGTACAGGGACCATTTTTCATTTTGTGACATTTACACAAGAAGCATTTAATACATGTTTGTTGAATTGAGTTGAATTTTACACAATGAAAATCTTTATGTAAATGTAAGAAGGGCTTTTATATGAAAAATGAATGAACCTTGTTCTGCTGGTCCCCTGGAGGCAGAACCAGGAGCAATGAATGAAAATTACAGAGAAGAAATTTTTTAGTGTGATGTCAAGAACTTTCTGATAAATTAGAGGAGTTCTTAACTTGAGATCTATTAATTTATGTGTAGTATATTTTCATAACTGCATTCCAGCATGATTGGTTGCCTTTGTAACTCTATTTCCACATTTAAACACATTCT
The DNA here is from genome assembly GCF_027887165.1 of Monodelphis domestica. Lineage (NCBI taxonomy): Eukaryota > Metazoa > Chordata > Mammalia > Didelphimorphia > Didelphidae > Monodelphis > Monodelphis domestica. Next base: position 415,701,543 of record NC_077230.1, on the reverse strand, counting down.
GAGAAGAGGTCCATTAGATTCATCAAACTTCCAAGAAATCCATGACTCAAAGAATGCTAAATTAGAGCATTCCCTAATCAGATAGGATGCTTTGAGAGCTAATTAGTTCTCAGTCATTGGAGAACTTCAAGAGAGGCTAGGTCACCATTTGTCTGTGGTGCTCTAGAGGGGATTCTTGTTCAGGTAAAAGTTGAACTGAATGGTTCTGAGATCTCTTCCAACTCTGAAAAATTTATAATTTGGACCTTTGATTTCCAGGTATTTGCTGTTTAGGATGGTCCAACTTTTGAGAGTTCTTCAGGAAATCCCCTGAATGATAAGGTTTATTCAATGTTCATGGAAGAAGGAAGGAAAGTTGGAACTAAGAAAAGGTGGCATGAAAAAAAAAAAACCATTTAACAACAAAAACATAGGATTTTGAGAATAACAGATACCGGGCTAGAAAGGAATTCTGTCTTGTCTAACTCTCTCATTTTACAGAGGAGGAAACTGAAGCCAGACAGGGGAAGAGCCTTGCCCAAGTTTATATGGGCAGTAAGTGACAGGGCCAGGATTAAAACCCTGGCCTCTGTACTTAAAAACTACTGCTTATTCTCTGGTATCCTGTATCCTTTTGTGAAGCTGAGCTGCCCATCACCCACCCATTCATCAGTCCCTTTGACTGGGCTGTTTCTCTCTGTGAGCCTACCTAGGTGCAGCAAGCATTGTTTCTGTGAGCCTACCTAGGTGCAGCAAGCATTGTTTCTGTGAGCCTACCTAGATACAGCAAGCATTGTCTCTGTGAATCTGCCTAGATGCAGCAAGTCAATAAGGGCAGTATCTTTGACACAGAGATAGGACTGGACATGGGGACCTCCTAAGTCAGTTAAGACAGCAATTGTTAAGTGCCTGGCCCTGGGGCAGACACTGCTAGTCACTGGAGATACAAACACAAACATGAAACAATTCTTTTCCTCAAGGACCTTACATACAATCTGGAGTTAACAATGTGGACATAGGCAAGTTAATACAAAATAACTACAAGCATGGGAGCACAACTTGTGCAAAAGTACAAAGATACTACGTTGTACACAAGAAACAGCACAAAGGTTAATAATAATTATAACAGATGTATTTTTAAATCTTTTACCTTCTTTCTTAGTAGTAATTCTAAGACAGAAGAATAGTAAGGGCCAGGAAATTGGTATTAAGTAATGTCCCCAGGATCACATAGAAAGTATCTGAGGTTAGATTTGAACCCAGGACTTTCTGACATTTAAACAGCACTTCAAAGTATACAAAATGTCTCTGCATAAATGATATGAATGATTGACTGTAATAATGTTGCCTGTTTTGTTCTGTAGTTCCCTTTGACTCTCCTTTTAGGAAATAGGAGCTAGGATATTTCCACCCTCCTTCTTCTGTAGGTTCCTAGGGGCAGACCAGAATAATTGCTGCTTCTTTCTTTTTCCTTCATTTTTTTTCATGATCATTTAAAGTGCAAGAATCAGTCAAGTGTGAAAAGCTGGACCTGGAGTCAGGCAGGAAAAAGCTTAAATCTGACTTCTGGTGTTTATCATAGAAAACTCAGTTGTTATTGTTGTTATTACTATTATTAGTCTTAGAACTCTGATTTCATCAATGTGGGGAATTCCTTAGTTTGAAAAGCCCTTTTCCTACCTGGCAAAGAAGCAAGTATTTATTAAGTGCTAACTATTGCCAGGCTCTGTGCTAAGTGCTTAGAACACAAATATAAGCAAAAAGATAAGGAGGAACTAGATGGCTTAGTGGATAGAGAACCAGGCCTTGAGACAGGAGGTCCTGGGTTCAAAAGGTCCTGAGGCCTTAGACACTTCTAGCTGTGTGACCTTGGGCAAGTCATTTAACCCCAATTGCCTAATTCTTACTCTCTTGGAATGAATACTGAGTATTGACTCTAAAACAAAGTAAGGATTAAAAAACAAAAAGCAAGGGGGCAGCTGGATAGCTCAGTGAATTGAGAGCCAGGCCTAGAGTTCAAATCTGGCCTCAGATACTTCCAAGCTGTGTGACCCTGGGCAAGTCACTTGACCCCCATTGCCTAATCCTTACTCTCTTAGAATGAATACTTAGTATTGATTCTAAAACAAAGTAAGGATTAAAAAACAAAACAAAAAAAAACAAAAAAAAAACAACAAGGGGGCAGCTGGATAGCTCAGTGAATTGAGAGCCAGGCCTAGAGTTCAGATCTGGCCTCAGATACTTCCAAGCTGTGTGACCCTGGGCAAGTCACTTGACCCCCATTGCCTAATCCTTACTCTCTTAGAATGAATACTTAGTATTGATTCTAAAACAAAGTAAGGATTAAAAAACAAAACAAAACAAAAAAAAAAAAAACAAGGGGGCAGCTGGATAGCTCAGTGAATTGAGAGCCAGGCCTAGAGTTCAGATCTGGCCTCAGATACTTCCAAGCTGTGTGACCCTGGGCAAGTCACTTGACCCCCATTGCCTAGCCTTTAACACTCTTCTGCCTTGGAACCAATACACAGTATTGTAAAGGTTTAAAAAAAAAAAAGAAGACAGTCCCTTCTTTCAAGGAGCTCACATCCTAATGGGAGCTCTAAGGTTGGTGTAGACATGAAAGTACCAATGCAAATAGATGTATTGTTTTGAAGTCTAGAAGGTTAGGAATGGTATTGGGAGAGGAATGAAGACGAGCTAACCTGGGATCCTCCACCAAATAGAGGCTCAAGGAGGAAATGGCCTTCGGAAAAGGGGAAAGGAGGGCTCCCAGAGGCCTATTCCAAGGTGAGCACCCACAAGGGTGTTGGGCTGTTCTAGGACAAGAAGATCCCAGACACTGAGGGAGCAGTAGGGGAGCAGGCATGACTGTATTACTAAGTATATAGGCAGAATTCGATTGGAAGGGACCTTAAAAAACAGGAAAGGCCAAATGTCAAGTTTTTCATTTAAGCTAAAGAAAATAAATAGCCCAAATACAAGACGAGAGAGGCCTGGCTGGAAACCCTCTGGAGGATCTCAGTGTCAATAGCACGTTGGGGAGGAGAGGGAGGTGGCAGCCTATAAATGTAGGGACGATCTCCGTGGTTACGTGTGGACAACCCTTAGTCGATCCGTAGTCTTAGTTCCTAGAACACATTTGTGCCATCAAGGCAGACTAAGTCTTGGTTTCTGGAATAGGGAGAAGTTATTGGCTTTATCCATAGCGACAGCTCTTAAATGTCTAGAACTTGGGTCTTCTCGGCACTCAGGCTGGAATCCATCTACTCTTCCATCCATCATTATTAAGAAGATATAATAGATTCATCAGTATTATTATGTCTCCCTGTTCTTAGGATGAATCCGCTGCTTGGGCTACTTCTGTCCAGAGCTTACAGATTGAAGGTGGGGTTAAGGAGGAGGCCAAAAGGAGCATGGGATTAATGAGGGGTCATGTGATGTGGCGGGAAAGATTCAAGTGATAGAATCAGAGGACCCGGCAACGATCATTCAAATCTCAACTCTGCTCTTTCCTTCCCAAGTGACTTTCTCACTCTAGGCCTTATTTCTTCATCTCTGGCATGCAGGGTCTGGACTCGATGACCTCTGAGATAGACTTTGCTTAGTGTAAATATGCAAAAGGTTAATGGTCATGGCAAGGGAAGGCCTGCTGGAATTCTTTTAAAAAAAAAAACAAAAAACCCTTGAGTTTTAAATCCTCACTTTTTGTCTTAGTAACAACTCTGAGGCAGAAGAGCCAGGGCTAGGCAATGAGGGTTAAGTGACTTGCCCAGGGTCACACAGCTGGGAAGTGTGTGAGGTCAGATTTATGCTCAGTTCTTCCTGATTCCAAGTCTGGAGCTCTAGCCACTGTGCTGCGTAGCTGCCTCTTGAGATCCACTTTAAAAGAGAAATAGCTCAGGTTTCACTCCCAAACAGGAATATCTTGGAGACAATTTATTATTATTAGGCTACTGGCTCTCCCAAGAGCACAGATGAGGATGAATTTGTCACTTTGAAGCAGATAAACTCTCTCCCATCTGCCCCACTTGTTAAAAGGATTTGAAAATCAATACTAGGCACAGTCTCATAAGATGGAATCCCTTGTAAAATGTAAAATCAATGTAAAATCTTGTACTTGGGTTCCAAAAAATCAACTTCTCAAGGTGGGAGAGGCTTGCTTAGACAACTGTTTTCTGAAAAAGATCTGGGGGTTTTGGTGAACCACAAGCTGAATATGAATCAGCAAGCAATGTGATGTGGAAACTAAGAGAATTAATGCAATCTTGAGTAGCATTCAAATAGATCCAGCAACTGTGAGTAAAGAAGGGAAAACTGCACTGTTCTCTGCCCTGTTCAGATCCCATCGAGGGGGTCAGTTCTAGGTATCATGTTGTAGGCAATTCATCTCTGGAGAATCCAGAGAAGGATGGATGTTTAACCTGAAAAAGAGAAGAATCAGGAGGGACATTTGTTTCTTTTTTATCTCCAGCTCTTAGCCCAGTGCCTGGCACATAGTAGGCTCTTAAGAAATATTTATCAATTAATTCTGTCCTCAGTTACTTGAGAATTTCGCTTGTGGAAAAGCTTTTTAACCTTCCTTTTTTTTTAAACCCTTACCTTCCATCTTGGAGTCAATACTGTGTATTGACTCCAAGGCAGAAGAATGGTCAGGGCTGGGCAATGGGGGTCAAGTGACTTGCCCAGGGTCACACAGCTGGGAAGTGTCTGAGGCCAGATTTGAACCTAGGACCTCCCATCTCTAGTCCTGGTTCTCAATCCACTGAGCTACCTAGCTGCCCCCTTAGCCTTACTTTTTGAAGCAACGTGTAGGAGTTATAAGACAAATTTGGGTGTAAGGTAAGGAAAGGCCTTCCAAGGATTCCAGCCATCCAAAAGCAAACTGGATTTCCTCAGGAAGTTATCAACAACAACAACAACAACAAATGTGTATTAAGCACCTACTATGTGTCAGACTATGTACTAGGAACTGGGATACAAAGATAAGAGATGAGATAGTGGCCTGCCCTCAAGGAGTTTACATTCTGCTTGGGGGAGGGGGCCAGTAGACCATCACATGTTCACAGACTAGTAAAGGCAGGATAGATACAAAACAAATACCCTGGGGGTGGGGGGGGGGCAGCTTTAATGACTGAGATAATCAGGAAAGGCCTCAATTAGCCAAACCAAAAAAAAACCCAGACCATTTATTTAGCTCCTACTATGTGCCAGGCACTGTGCTCATCTGGGGAGGTGTCTGTCATTCAAGTTGAATCTTTGAGGGAGGGAAGGCATCCAGGCAAAGAGATGAAGGTGGGAAATGAAACATCAGGAATGGGGAATGATCATTGGCTAATTTGGCTGGAACATAAAGCATGTGAGAGAGAGAGGAATGTATAAGGAGGGCAGGATGGCCACCAGGAAGGGATGACCCAGATGAAAGTCCTGAATGTGTTTGGGTCAGCCTGGCTCATAAGGAAGAGACCTAATCCTCTCCCTGTCCTGAAGCCTCTCTGCTCTTCTTCGCTACCCAGAAAAGGGTTGGGTGGAGCTTCTACCAAAGAAGGGTCAGGTGCCTGTAAAGTGAGACCTAGAGTGCTCCCCATCCCTTATCTGCTCCCTTCTCCCCAATAAGCTAAATGCTATGAGTCTGAGTTTGTCTTTTAGAAAAAGGGAATGGGGGCAGCTGGGTATCTCAGTGGATGAAGAGTCAGGCTTAGAGACGGGAGGTCCTGGGTTCAAATTTGACCTCAGACACTTCCCAGCTGTGTGACCCTGGGCAAGTCACTTGACCCCCATTGCCTAGCCCTTACTGCTCTTCTGCCTTGGAACCAATACTCAGTATTGACTCCAAGATGGAAGGTGAGAGTTAAAAAAAAAAGAAAAAGAAAAGGGGTACAACATGCAAAATCTATGTCAGATTGCTTAGCATGCCAGAGAAGGGGCAGAGGGGGAATGGGTGGAAGAGAATTTGGAACTCAAAAAAGATTTATTTTTTATTTTTTAATTAAACCCTTACCTTCCGTCCTGGAGTCAATACTGTGTATTGGCTCCAAGGCAGAAGAGTGGTAAGGGCTAGGCAATGGGGGTCAAGTGACTTGCCCAGGGTCACACAGCTGGGAAGTGTCTGAGGCCAGATTTGAACCTAGGACCTCCCATCTCTAGGCCTGGCTCTCAATCCACTGAGCCACCCAGCTGCCCCCCAAAAAGATTTTTTTTAATGTTAACAATTGTTTTTAGATGTAACAAATGAATATAAAATATTTTTAAAAGAAATGCAAAAAAAAAAAAAAGAAATATGTAAGTTAATGAACTCTCGATGGAGTCATGAACTGATCCAACCATTCTGGAAAGCAATTTGGGACACTGCCCAAAGAGCTATAAGACCATGCATACTCTTTGACCTAGCAATGCCACTACTAGGTCTGTATTCCAAAGAGATTTTTTTAAAAGGAAAGAAAAGGAAAAGGTCCCGCAGCTACAAAATAATTTATGGCAGCTTTTTGTGGTGGCAAAGGAGATTTCCAGCCATTGGGGAATGGCTGAATACGTTGTGGTACATGATTGGGATTTAATATTATTGGGCGGTTAGAAATGATGAACTGAATGCCTTCAGAAAATCTGGGAAGACTTACATGAACGGATGCAAAGTGAAGTGAGCAGAACCAGGAGAGCAGTGTGCACAGTAACAGCAATGTTGTACAATGATCACCTGTGAATGTCTCAGCTCTTCTTAGCATGCAAATGTTCCAAAATAACTCCAAAAAATGTTCTCCACCTTTAGAGAAAGAATCGAGGGAGTCTGAATGCAGATCAAAGCTTCCTATTTTTAACTTTGTTTTTTTCTGGGTGTTTTTTGGTCTTTTATAACATGATTAATATGGAAATATATTTTGCAGGACTTAATATGTATAATCTCAATCAAATGGCTTACCTTCTCAATGAAGGGGAAGGAGAAAAAGAGGAGGGAGAGAATTTGGAACTCAAAAATTTTAAAAATAAAATGTCAAAACTTTTTACATGTAAATGGGAAAATTTTGTAAAGAAAAGAATACAGAGAAGTTGAGATGGGAAAATAGGCAAACAAAACTGTTTTGTTACCACTATATTCAATTTAATATACATGACAAAAATCATACACAACACAGATTCACAGTTTCTCTTCCATTTTTTGTATGTTGAAATATTGTGTTTGTTATGTTCACAATAAAAAATTTTTTTTAATTATCAGGAAGTGGAGAGGACATACTGGATCATGTTTCTCACCAACCTGAGTATGACATGATTGAATCAATCAGTTAACAAGTCAGCATTTATTGATTGCCAATTATATAGTAGGCACTCTAGGCAATGGAGATAGTCTCTTTCTACACTCAAGAGTGCTGGCCCTAGAGTCAGGAGGACTGGAGTTCAAAGCCAGCCTCAGACACTTCCTAGCTGTGTGACCCTGGGCAAGTCACTTCACCCCTATTGCTTAGCCCTTACCACTCTTCTGCCTTGGAACCAATACACAGTATTGATTCCAAGATGGAAGGTGAGGGTTTAAAAAAAAAAGTCCAGGGAAAGGATTTGGATAGAGCACCTTGGGTAAATTATAGCAAGATAACCAGTCAGTTTAACGGGACTCGCTGATGGGTTGGAGGCTTGGTTGCCCTCAATCTGGTTTTAGCCCATCTGCTAAGATGGTTTCCCAGGGTGTGGCCACTGCACATGCTACAGCTTCTTGGAACCACAGGTGAGAGCTGAGTGGTGGGTGGACACTAGAGGTGCATGAGCAGCCCTGCGGAGGACCCCACAAGATCTCCCGCCGGAGATGCTAGCCCTGCCCAAATGCCCTTTGATGGAGAACACAAAGACAAAGACTGAAAATCTGGGCTCTCCAGGATGACTCTAATACAAAAGCAGTTTTGAGCCTCTGGATTTAAGGACAATCTTTCTCCTCTCTGAGATGGGATCCCAGAGGCTGAATGAATTCTCTCTGGTGGGACCCATTAGGCTTGTCTAGCCTCAAGAATTTGTAAGCAGGCCAGAGAGTGAATGGATAACAGGAGGCTGAAGGCTCCACAGTCCATCCTTCCAGGAATGTCACTTCCCTCCCTCACTGGGCTTCTTGCTGCCATAGTAACCATCCCTAAACCAACAGGTGGGGCCCTGAACTGAACCTTTGTCTCCCAAGGGCTGGAGATTGCCTGGATTATATTGACACAAAGGGAGCAGCCCAGCCCTGTATCTGGGCTGTTGAAACAACCACTGGTCTTCATGAATGATTTCTCTTCTACCCTTTGTGAGACCCTGGTTGAGACCTCTGGCTGGAGGTTTTTCCTTAACAAAGGCAGTGTGGTTAGAGGAGCACAGCTTCAAAATGAAAAGGAGTCTTAGAAACCAGTGAGTGAGGAAATGGAGGTCCAGAGGGCTGGGAAACGTGCCTAAGTTCACCAAAGTAGTAAAAATGTAATATGATTTTGTCTAAATATCTAAATGTGAGATTTGAATGTAGGCCTTCCTGAAGAGAGAGAGAGAGAGAGAGAGAGAGAGAGAGAGAGAGAGAGAGAGAGAGAGAGAGAAAGAAAGAAAGAAAGAAAGAAAGAAAGAAAGAAAGAAAGAAAGAAAGAAAGAAAGAAAGAAAGAAAGAAAGAAAGAAAGAAAGAAAGAAAGAAAGAAAGAAAGAAAGAAAGAAAGAAAGGGAGGAAGGGAGGAAGGGAGGAATGAAGGAAGAGAGAGAAAGAGAAAGAAGGGAAGAAAAAAGGAAGAGAGGAAGGAAGGAAAGAAGGAAGGACTAGAGAAAGAAAGAAAGAGAAAGAAGGGAAGAAAAAAGGAAGAGGAAGAGAAAGAAAGGAACGAAAAAAGGAAGAAAGAAACAGAGAAAGAATGTGTTTCTTCCAGCTTCCTATGTGTGTACCCCATTACTGTATCAATTACAAAATGTTTACTGCCTGACAATGCTTAACGTAAGTCATATGGCTATCTTATTTGTAGTGGCAGAAAGAAGGGAGTAGAGGAAAGATCTGCAAAATACAGACCAATGATTCTGACTTCAATTTCTGCCAGAATTGTAGAATATAATATTAAAGGGATGGTTAATGAACATCCAGAAAAGGGAGCAGCAGTCACAAAACAGCCAGTCAGATTTCTGCATAAACAGGTCATGCCAGTCAAACTTCATTTTTTTTTTCAGGCAAAATTACTAGATATGGGTAATGATGTAGAGATGGTTTGCCTAGATGTGAAAAAGCATCTGACAAAGTCACTCAGGCTTCTGTGGCTCCTTTCACTTCAATATCTATGATCCTATAATCTCAACAGGCTTGGATGAACATTGGGCCAAATCCAATAAAGTGAAATATAATAGGAATCATTGTCAAGTTTTGCATCTGAGTTAAAAAAAAAATCAGTTTCTCAAGTACAAGATGGGAGAGGAATATGAAAGAGATCTGAGGGTCTTAGGGGCCAGTGCCCTTAATATGAGTGGACAGTGGGAAAAAGCAATGAGATCTCAAGCTGGGGATCCAAGATGAGGGAAATGGCATCCCATTGTACTCTGCCTTGGGAAGACCACATCTGAAGTCTTGTGTTCTGTTCTGGGTGCTTTGTGGCCACCAAGATGGAGAACAGTTTCCAGATCATACAAACTATGTGAGGAGGCAGTGGGAGACTTGGAAATATTTAGCTTAGAAAATGTTTAGAGAAGATAGGAAAGCTGTTTTCCAGTGTTTGAAGGGATATAATTTAGGTATTATAAAAGGCATCGAGATGATACACTGGATAGAGTGTTAGGCCCAAGTCAGGAAGACTCATCTTCTTGAGTTCAAATCTGACCTCAGACATTTCCTAGCCATGTGACCCTAGGCAAGTCACATTTTGCCTGTTTGCCTCAGTTTCCTAATCTGTAAAATGAGTTGGAGACAGAAATGGCAAACCACTCCAGTGTCTTTGCCAAGAAAATCCCAAATGGGGTCCCAAAGAGTTGGGTGTGTCTGAAAAAAATGACTTACTGTACCTATAAACTGTACCTATAGGAGAATATAAATATCCCCAGGATAAGACAAAAGATAGTCCATGTTATTAAGGATCTCACAGTCTGATGGACGAGCAGCCACACAGAAACAAGATATGTATGAGATCAATCAGAGGGAATGTTGGGGAAAAGGCACCAAGATTAAGGAGGACTCACAAAAGCTTCTTGCATCCTCGTATCCCTTCTCTTGATCATTTGGAGGAGGGAGCCAAGCCTAAGAGGAAAGACAATAATGTCCAGCATTATTCAGGTTAGCTGATAAATTTCTGGACTTTCCTCAAAAGACTGGTTAATGTCTAAGAATGGCCAGAGAAGATGATTAAAGCGAGTGAGTAGCTGATGTGAAATGGAACTCTAAAGACAAGAAAATCTTCCCTTTTAAATATAAATAGTTCAGGGCTCAGGTGAAACAGTGGATAGAGAGCCAGACCTAGAGATCGAAGGTCCTGGGTTCAAATCTTAACACAGACATTTCCTAGTTAACCTCATTTGCTTAGCCCTTATCAATCTTCTGCCTTGGAACCCATCCGTAGTAATGATTCTTAGCAGAAGGTAAGGGTTTGAAAAAAAGATGTAAATAAATGAATTTTCTAGGCCAATCCCCAAAGAGACAGAAAGAAAATTGGCCTGCCAGCAATTAGAGTGGGTGTTCTCCGGCATCTGGCTTCAGATTAAGCAGAGGTACAACCCAGTAAAATAAACACTGAATTTAGAATTAGAAGATCTGGTTTTGAATCCCAGCTCCATCATTTATTAGTTGAAGAATTATGGGAAATTGCTTCACCTCCCTGTGATTTCATTTCCTTGGCTTTAGAGGGGAAATACTGATACCTACTTGACAATAATGTTGGAAGGACCAAAGAAAATAAAAAATGTAATGACATTTGGTAAATTATAAAGAGGTACCCAGAGGGGTCAGCTGGGTAGCTCAGTGGATAGAGAGCCAGGCCCAGAGATGGGAGGTCCTGGGTTCAAATGTGGCCTCTGACACTTCCCAGCTGTGTGACCCTGGGCAAGTCACTTAACCCCCATTGCCTAGCCCTTACCACTTTTTTGTTTTGGAATTGATACTTAGTATTGATTCTAAGACAGAAGATAAGGGTTTGTTTGATTTTTTAAAAATAGCAACAGCAAAGGCAAATGAGGTTAAGGAAGGATAAAGTACCGATTCCAAGACAGAAGGTAACGGATTGAAAAAAAGGAGGGGCACTCAGAGACCCAGGGACCTAGATCTTGGCTAGGTGAGCCTTCACCTTATTCTGCCTAGAACTTTCTGGTTATTTCCAAACTACATTTCCCTACACACACACACACACACACACACACACACACACACACATCATCTTCCCCCATTAGACTTTAAGCCCCTTGAGGGCAGGCACTCTCATACTTGTTTGTATTTTTATCCCCAACAGTTAGGGAAATGCTTGGCATATAAGAACATAATAAAACATTTGTTCATTCATTCTTTCTTTCTTTCATGCATATTCATTCATTGATCCAGTCATTCATTCAGCCACTATTTAAATAAATAAATTTAAATAAATAAATTTAAATAAATAAATTTATTTGTTTAAATACTGAAAGGCAGAACTGATCAATAATCCAGTTATCTGGGGCTTGCTGGGGGTGGATAATTCCCGCCCAGATGAAGCCAGAACCCATTCTACTGCTTAGAAAAGCCAACCTTTGGCCAACATGGTGACTAACTTCTCTGTCTGTCTCCAGACAACAGTCAGTTGCCAAGCCCATACTCCAACTCGTCCCAGTATGGCGGGACCTGCTAGAGCTTGCTCCTGTGGGAGCCTCGGAAGCCCAGGGCCCTCTCTAGACCCCAGGAGGCATCAAAGAGTCAGTGGAGGCGGGCTTTCAGGTAGGGCTAGAAATGGGAAAAGGGATTGCTCTTGGCGTTGTCCCCTCTAGCTAACGTGGGACTTTGGCCAGCCAACACTAGCCCTGGGTTGACTGAAAGCAAGAGTATCTCCAAGCAGATGCATCCCTACCTAGTGGGAGTGGTAAGTGTGGGTGGACAGATGGCTCAACTGATGACTAGAGAGGTGGTTGGGAGTGTCCTGACAAGTTCACAGGTGAGTCACAGCCTGAAAAGGGCCCGGCAAAGCTTTTCAGAGCTCCATCTAAAGCTTGTACAGAATCAGGGTTGGAGGAGACTCTAGATTCCAAGCTGTATCTGAAGCCAAGGGCTCTACCCATTCCTCGGAGGCTTCCAATGAAGGAGGACCAGCAGCCTCCAAAGGAACGCCACTGCCGTAAATCCCCACATGTTTGAAAATTGTCCCTTATAGAGTTCTCTCTGCACCTTCTGCTCTCCCTGCTTTGCCCTCTGAGACCCAGAGGACAGTCTGATCCCTTCTCCTCGTAGGCAATTTCGATCCATTTAAACAAACTTATGTGACTCCCCTACCATGTGCAAGGCAGCACAAAAGCAGGATGAACTTTTGGGAAGGAATGTCTGGATTCAAATCCTGCCTCGTATACTTCCTAACTGTATGAGGCTGGCGAGGTACCTTTGACTTCTGGAGCCTCAAGAAAGTGTTGCCAAAAAGTAAGAAAGAAAAGAGGTAGAGTGGGGGGATAGCTAGGGGGCTTAATGGATTGAGAGCCAGGCCTAGAGACAGGAGGTCCTGGGTTCAAATTTGATCTCAGATACTTCTCAACTGTGTGACCCTGGGCAAGTCACTTCACCCCCATTGCCCAGCCCTTACCACTCTTCTGCCTTGGAACCAATACACAGTATTGATTCTAAGATGGAAGGGAAGGGTTTAAAAAGAAAAGAGGAAGATTGAAACGATTTTTCATATGCACAGAAGGAAACAGTATACAAATAGGATTGCTTTGAAGGCATCATCTTGGATATATTTTATATTATATATATATAATTTTTACTAATTTAGTTTCTATCTTGAAATCAATGCTTAGTATTCCTTCCAGAGAGGTAAGGGCTAGACAATTTTCAGTTAAGTGACTTGCCCAGGGTCACACAACAAGGAAGTGTCTGAGGCCACATTTCAACTCAGGAGTGTTCTCTCTAGGCTTGGCTCTCTTTCCATTGAGCCACCTAACGCATTACCTATTTAATCCCTTACCTTCTGTCTTAGAACCATATTATGTATTGATTCCGCTAAGGACTCGGCAATTAGGGTAAAGTAACTAGCCCAGGGTTTACACAGCTAGGAAGTATCTATAGTCAAATTTGAATCAGGGACCTCCAATCTCTAGGTCTGCTTTCAATCCACTGAGCCACCTACTTTCGACATTATATATATATATATATATATATATATATATATATATATATATATATATATATATTTGCCCCCTCACCCTTACCTTATGTCTTAGAAGACTGTGTATTGTTTCCAAGGCAGAACAGTGGTAAGGGCTAGGCCATGGGGGTTAAATGACCTGCCCAGGGTCACTAGGAAGTATCTGAGACCAGAATTGAACCCAGGACCTCCAGTTTCTAGGCCTGGCTCTTTATCAACTATATCACTTAGCTGCCTTTATTATGTTTTTTACATAGATTTTATTGATATCTTTGGTTTTTTATGTCACTTCAGACATTTTGAGGCACTATTTTGAGGCTGGCTTGGGAGGATTCTAGAAGCAGGTCCAGTTTTTGCTGCTACTAAGCCGCCATCTTGGCCTTCTGTTCCTTGAGTTTGTATGTTACTTTACATTTCCTCAGTATCCCCTTCCCTATTATGTGCTTTTATGGGTTAATTTCATGTAGGGTTTTTCAGTTCTACTCTACCTATGATTTATTTTGGTTATTCAGAATATTTTTAAACAGAAATTTTTTTTTAAACCCTGACCTTCCATCTTGGAGTCAATACTGTGTATTTGCTCCAAGGCAGAAGAGTGGTCAGGGCTAGGCAATGGGGGTCAAGTGACTTGCCCAGGGTCACACAGCTCGGAAGTGGCTGAGGCCAGATTTGAACCCAGGACCTCCCATCTCCAGGCCTGGTTCTCAATCCACTGAGTACCCAGCTGCCCCCTTAAACAGAAATTTTAAACTAAAAAATGTTTGTTTTTTGGGTGGATGAGAAAGAAAAGGCTGCCGGGAAGAGGCAGCCTCTGACCTGAGCCTTGAAAGAAAAGATGCACAAGCATTCGGTGTCGGGTCCTAAAAAGGACAACCTGCTTTCCCATATCCCCCTTCTGCCAGTTCTTGCCCATGAGGTGGGCCCGCGTGCTCCCTGATGCTGTTCTGTGGCTCCGAGGGCCCTTTCCCCTAGACAGCTTAGCTTGGTGAAACTTCCTGACCTGCCCCTGGGCCTCCAGCTATCTCTTTCCGGGAATGAGTGGCACATGACCGTACTTGCCAGCTTTAAAACATTCTTATGGCCCTGTTCATTCATCTTCTTGCCAGTTCACCTCCTCCATGCTGGATCCCTGAAGGTGAGGGCAGAAGGGAGGGAAGGGAAGAAGCCAAGCTGGATCCTAGGGCCACTGAGGCAGTCCCTGGCCTGGTCTCCACAGCCACCCAAGAGAAGCACGCCAGTGGAGTGGAGATGCCCCAGCATCCAAAAGCTCTGGCTTCCCAGAGCAACCTGAGTAGACACGGTCACCCAGGTTCCGAGATAGGGATGAAGGGATCTCGTGATCCATCCCTATTGCCAGTAGACAGGGCTGGCTGAGAGGTAGTGTGAGCTGGATTCGAATCCTGGCTCTGACTCTTGCTAGTTGTATAACTCTGGGCAAGACACTCACTCAACTTCTGCAAAACTAAGAGGGGGAAGCTAGGATTTTGTCCCAAAGGGCCAGATTTCAAGGATGCTGATAGATCTTGCAGTTATTTAGCAGGGACCCCTCCCCAGCCTCCTCTACCGTTTGGACCCCTTAGTTGAAGGCACTTTTTATTTCATGTGGCACATCTAAAATCTGTGGTTCTTGCCCTGAGTGTGAAAATTCCCACTCATGGTTCTGCTCACTTTGCTCATCCATAAAATGGGTATAGGAAGATCTAGATTACTTAAGCCACTGGGTTATGGGGAAGATGTTTGTCAATCATTTCAATGAATTCTAAAGAGTGCTGGGTGCTGAGATTATAGGTTCAAATACTGCTTTTGCCATCTACCGTGTGTGACCTTGAGTGAGTGGCTTGACCTTTCTGGGCCTCAGTATTCTTATCTGAAATCTAAAGAGGCTAGATTAGATGGCCTTCAAGATCCCTTTCCAGCTCCTATTCTAAGATGCTCAAATCCTAAAGTTTATTAAAAATCCTGGGAGATTGGGGGAAGCTAGGTGGCTCAGTAGATTGAGAATCAGACCTAGGTACAAGAGATCCTGGGTTCAAATCTGGCCTCAGACACTTCCCAGCTGTGTGACCCTGGGCAAGTCACTTAACCCCCATTGCCTAGCCCTTACTGCTTTTCTGCCTTGGAACTAATACACAGCATTAATTCTAAGATGGTTTAAAGAAAAGAAAGAAAGAAAATCCTAAGGATATAATAGACAGGTTTGTACTGTACTAGGAGCCTGGGTTCAATTCTACTTCAGACTCTTGCTTACTAGGTGATCTTGGACAAGTCACTTCACTACTGTCTGCCTCTGTTTCCTCAACTGTTAGATGACAGGATTGGTCTAGGCAGCCTCCAGGGTTCCTTCTAGCCTTAGATCAATGTCAGCTCATTATGATTCTTACTCCTCTAGTCTCCACTGCCAAGTCTAATCAATGGAACACTTTCTGTTTCTGTCACAGAGTGCTGGCTCAGCCTGACAGGTGCAATACTTCAATTAGGGTATAGTTCCCAGCCAGCAGGTAGCAGGGCTTCTAGCCCTCTAGCACAGGGCTGGGCACAGACAGTGTGCTTAAGAAAGCCTGGTCTGGCTGGCTGATATTCACTCAATCCTTCTTGGTGATTGATTCATCCATCATAAGGCAGCCCCACCTTAATACCTAGAAACACGGAATCAAAGAAGTCCAAAGTTGAAAGGAATTTCAATAACTTCCTAGTCCAGCCCAGACCACACAATAAGAATGCTCCCTGAGGCCTGGAGATGGGAGGTCCTGGGTTCAAATCTGGCCTCAGACACTTCCTAGCTGTATGACACTGGGCAAGTCACTTGACGCCCATTGCCTAGACCTTACTACTCTTCTGTCTCAGAACCAATACACAGTATCAATTTTAAGACAGAAGGTAAGGGTTAAAAAAAAGGAATGCTCCCCCAAATAAACTAAATGTCTAGTCCTTAGCTTCTCTTGGAAATCTTCTAAGGTTGCCCTTTCTACTTTGAGATGGTATTCATGATTAGGGATTTTTACCTTATCTCAAACTGCAATCTGCTTCCTTCCTTCCTTCCTTCCTTCCTTCCTTCCTTCCTTCCTTCCTTCCTTCCTTCCTTCCTTCCTTCCTTCCTTCCTTCCTTCCTTCCTTCCTTCCTTCCTTCCTTCCTTCCTTCCTTCCTTCCTTCCCTCCCTCTTTCCTTCCTTGCTTCGTTCCTTGCTTCCTTGCTTCCTTCCTTCCTTCTTTCCTTCATCAAAGGGCGTGCCCAGTTAAACATCTTGCGTGGGGCATCATTCCAAATTGCTTTCCAGAATAATTGAAGCAGTTCATCAATCCACCAACAATGTATGAATATACCTGTTTTGCCATAGGTCCCCTAGCATTTGTCATTCTCCATTTTTGGTCAGTTTTTCCCATCAGTAGGTGTTAGGTAGACTCTCAGAGTTGCTATAATTTGCACTTTTCTAATTATCTGTATTTTGGAGAATTTTCCCCCATCATTCCTAAGAGCTTGAATTTCTTCCTCTGAAAAATATCCCATTGACATCTTTCTGATGATTTATCAATTGGGGAATGAATCTGCTTCCTTTCAAATTCCATTCAATTTTCTAGCTAAATTCAATTCAATATTCGTTTCTCGAGTGCCTGCTCTGTGCCAGGCATAGGAAACAGAGGTGGCTGAAATGGAGGATGAGGGAAAAGGAGTGAAGTAGAATAAGCCTGCAAAGACAGGTGAGAGCCAGAGGATGAAGGCCTTTCGATATCCCATAAAGGAATTTGCACTCCATGTTAGAGATAGTAGGGAGCCACTGAAGCTTTCTGAGCACAGGAGGGATAGACAAGTCTAATTCTTCTTTGACCTATGAGGACCACAGATATCTTTCTCCAGTCTCCCATCCTTTGAGCCAAACCTTCCTGCCCAGGTTTGGAATCTCAAGGATGATGAGGGAGGAAAGTCTTTGCTAGAAAAATGAGACTCTGCCTGATCTGGAAGCCATATTTCTCCACCAAGTGTTAAGATCCAGGAGTTTAGCAGGGAAAATGAGGCCTATGGACTTGAAGGTCTCTGATGTTTTTGCTTGAATTTGCTATGGAGAAGAAGTTGGGCCACTTGGGATTTCTCTGCTGGTTGGGCTAATTGCTGTGATCATGTGTCATTTCATTATCTGCCTTCCTCCTGGGAACTACCAGGAACAAACACTTTTTCTTAGGCTGGAGTAAGGAAGAATTTGCTCTTGATGCCTACCACTTGTAGGGCCACGGATGGAGACTAGAAGAGACCCAAGAAGCCTAAAATCCAACCCCCTTTCTTTTCAGAGGGGGAAACTGAGACCAGAGAGGTTGGGTGACTGAACCAGGGTCATTCAGGGAGTAAAGGAGTAGAGCCGGGATTTGAACCTTTGATTTCAAATCCATGGTACCACATTGCCTCCACGGTGGGCTTCATGAATCTGCTATTGGACTTGGCAGTGGTGCTTCCCATGGTGAAGGCAGCCAGGAGGATAGAAAGAGCCAGGAGACCTGGCATTTGTGTCCTAGCTTTGTCACTCACAAACTGTGTGACTCACTTTCCCAACTCCCAAGCTCACTGTCCTCCTCTGGAAGATGGTGTCAACCACTCACACTCTCACCACCTGCTTGGCCCACTCGGGTGCTTTCTAACCCATCTGTCCCTTTTGTCTATTTATCTCTAAATGCTCCATAAGGGCTCTGCCTTTGTGTCCTGCCTCTGTTGACATGATAGGCCTTCCACATGGAGAGAAAGGCCTTGCTTTCCTTCCCCACTCCAGTGATTTCCAAACCAAGCACATTTGAATTGGGAAAGATTTTGCATGGCTGGGCTGAAGCCACAAAGAGTAGATGGGAGCAGATGAACACCTGGATTCTGCTGTGGCAGCTGCTGTGGCAGCCCAGTGCTGCCTCAGCATCCCGGGGAGCCTCTCCCAGGGCAATCCGACAAACATCTATTAAGTAAATGCAAGGCAGAGGCGGCCAGCCATAGCAGTTAGAGGTCTTTGAGGGAAGGATCTGTCTTACCTTTTTGTGGTACCTCAGAGCGGAGCACAATGCTTTCTGGATAATAAGCCCTTAATGCAATCTTCATTAATTCATTCTTAGAGAGCTGGCTGCAGAGACAGGAAGTCAATCCAAAAGTATTTATTAAGTCCCAGGCATTATGCTAAGTGCTGGTAATATGAAGAAAGGCAACAAAAAGAAAAGGAAGGAAGGAAGGAAGGAAGGAAGGAAGGAAGGAAGGAAGGAAGGAAGGAAGGAAGGAAGGAAGGAAGGAAGGAAGGAAGGAAGGAAGGAAGGAAGGAAGGAAGGAAAGAAGGAAGGAAGGAAGGAAGGAAGGAAGGAAGGATGGAAGGAAGGAAGGAAGGAAGGAAGGAAGGAAGGAAGGAAGGAAGGAAGGAAGGAAGGAAAGAAGGAAGGAAGGAAGGAAGGAAGGAAGGAAGGAAGGAAGGAAGGAAGGAAGGAAGGAAGGAAGGAAGGATGGAAGGAAGGAAGGAAGGAAGGAAGAAGGAAGGAAGGAAGGAAGGAAGGAAGGAAGGAAGGAAGGAAGGAAGGAAGGAAGGAAGGAAGGAAGGAAGGAAGGAAGGAAGGAAGGAAGGAAGGAATATCCAGTCCCGATCCTCAAGGAGCTTCCAGTCTAACACAAACGGCTGGATACAAACCTGACAGAGAGAAGATGAGTTGGGGTTCATCTTAAAGGAGCGGTCCAACATCTACTCTTTGTGAGACTCTGAACAACTAATTCACCTCATAGTAGCCATGTGTTGCAGAGTAGGTAGTAACTTGAACTACTTGGAGGAGTTTTCTCCTCCAGAGTCCCCCAAACCCAGAAAATTACAGTCCAAAAAAAAAATCTAAATATGTACAATCCACTGTGTTAGGTATCAGAGATACAAAACCAAAACTGAAACTTTTCTTGCCCTCAGGGAGCTTCTATTCTATAATATAATACACATATGAAATACAAGGCATATCCAGAACAAGTTAAAAATGAAGAAAGTATTAATATCTCCTGGGGGCATCAGGAAAGACTAGGCACCTGAGCTGTGTGCTTTTAGAGGAGCTGGGAGCAGGGTGCACCTAGGAACTTGGTGGATAGGCCTGGAGACAGGAGGTCTTGGGTTCAAATTTGCCCTCAAGTACTTCTTAGCTGTGTGACCCTGGGCAAGTCCCTTAATCCCAATTGCCTAGCCCTTACCCTTCTTCAATACTTAGTGCGGATTCTAAAGACAGAAGATGAGAGTTATTTGAAAAAATCAAAAAGGAGTTAGGAGTCATTTAAGGCAGTGGTAAGATGACAAAGAATTCTTGACATGCGGGTCAGGTGATAGAATGCCAGATATGGAGAAAGCCTTAGTGTCTAGGAAGAGAGAAGACTCAGCCAACTTGTTCTTTGGTCAGAAATGCTCAATGATTCTCCCAAACACAAACAGGAATTTCCATTCCTCCCTCCTCCTCCTCCCCCCTCAGTTCTCTTCCTTCCCTCTACGTCCTCCCTAAACCATGCCTTGAACACTTTTCTTCTGATTTTGGTGGTGTCTATGGGTTGGAAGGTGTCTCTATGACCATTTAGTTCAACCTGATTTCTGCCTTAACAGGGGTCTCTCTCAACCACATCCCAGACGGGGGGTCACCCAGTCTTTGCTCGATGGTTTCCCTTGAGGAGTAACTCATCAGCTTTGGGGCGGCTCGGATTATTAGGACTTCTCTTCCTGTATCAAGGATGTAACTTCCTCTCTACCACTTCCTGTGTCTGCTCCTGGTTCTGCCCCCCAAGGTCAGGAGGATGAGGCTCATCCTTCTTCCACAGTGATCCTGGGAAAACTTGAAGGCAGCTAGCGAGCCCCCGCTTCCCAGCATGCCTCTGTTGCTCGGATGTGTGTGAGAGTGTGTGTGTGTGTGTGTGTGTGTGTGTGTGTGTGTGGCTCCTTTTGAGGTGAACTCGGGACTTGTGGGAATTGGCTAAAACCTTGGAGAAAGTCAGGAGGATCAACGGGATTGATCCAAACCCAACAGTGTCCTCAGAGCTGGTTGGCTCCAGGATGGCCCTCAGAAATCCAGTGGATGACGAGGGAAACCTCGAATCCTTCCCAGAGGTCCTCGGGAGAGGACGGAGATGTTATGGTCTTTGATTCTCTCTCTTTGGGCCTTTCTGTCTAAGGGAGGCCACAATGAAGAAGGGCAAAGGAGAAACTAAAGCAAATGAATGAATGAACGAAGGAACAATCCTCAGCAGAATTCAATCATTTCCTATCTCTTGTGAGGGAAAGGAATGTTTTCTCCTCAGATAAGAATCTTGTCGTCCCTCCTCTATGGCAGGAGAAACACAATTTAGCTCTGACATCAAACCTCAAATACCTAGCCTGGCCCTGTAGCCTCCAGTCCCAGACAACGCTCAGATCCTCTGAGATTCAGCCTCTTCAGGCCACCTTAAGAGGAACCCTGACCCCATGGCCTCCCTTCAGCTCCTGAAAGCACTTCTACATGGAGCAGTGCCCTGGCCCCCCCTAAGTCTTCCTCTAGTCCTCACAACAGGACTGGGTCTCATCCCTGTGCACCCCCTGCTCATCTCCCCTGCCTGGCTGCCCCAATTTTAATCCCCGGTGACCCACTGGCCTGCATTCTGGCCTCCATTTATTTTTAAGGCCAAACACTCAACCAAAGGCTATGTATTTCTTGAAAAAAAATTACCTCTAATGGTGAGCTAAACATGGATCCCTCCCTTTTCCGCCCACTTGGGGTTGGTTTTTTTTCCCTTTCCAATTAAACTTAACTATTAGCAGAGGTGGGGAGCTGGAAGGCCGAAGGAGGCCCATTCTCACGCAGAACCTCCCTGCATCACGTAGGTCTGTCTCACTTCTGGCCTATCGCAGCTGAGGAGGACACACCTGTTCATGGCTGGAGGCACGGAGATTGGTCTAATGTTGGAAGTGCACCTGCGCGGGGAGGGGTGCGGGGCTACATGTAAGCGGAGCCTTGAGACACCCTCCGTCTCTCCTCCTTTCTAGCTTAAACAGGCAACATCGCTCGCTCTGAGCTGCCATGGTCTTACTCCAAGCCCGCTGGGCTTCTTGGGAGTTCTTTTGCCTCCTACCTCTGGTAGCTTCTCCCTAAGAGTCAGAGTGAAGCCTGTTGCTGCCCATCGTGCTCTTAGGCTTTCAGTTTTTATTTTGATTTGTTTCTGAACATCCCTTTGAGGGAAGAGGCCGCCTAGAGAGGATCCACCATCTTTGCCAAGACCGAGACCGCTCGCAAGCCCAGAAGATGAGCAGATCTGTGCAGCGCCCCGCGCGACACTTTTCTTGTTCCTCCTTTCAAGGTTGATGAGCTTGGTTTGGGGAAAGGTTCCAGGCCTTTTAGCCCTGAAGTCATAGAACTGTCTTTGCTTGGTCCTGAAGGCCATGGTATTCCAGGTATTTGGGGGGTGCCACAGCTCAAGTTAGGGCACAATTGGATTCAGGAGAGAATAATCCAGAGATTCCCTGCTTGCCTTTGCATAGGGTCGGTCACTGACTGGTTTTAGGGTTTTAGGGAAGCTCAGATCGACTGGATCAGGTTTTGTCTGTTTTGAGTTTGGGGGGAGGGGTATAGAGACATGAATCTTAACGTTCATTCACTAGCCAGACAAACCAGTTAGGGCAGGTCAAGGCAGACAGCAGAGGAGGGGGGAGTGCAAATGCCAGAGGAGGGAACCAGTGAGGAGGAGGGTAAAAAAAAAAAAGAATCAAGGTAAGGTAGGAGGGCTGGGGAACACTTGGAAAGGCCCCTTTCAGTTATCAAAATAACCTCCACTGGGAAGAAAGGAAAAGGGAGAGAGAGAGAAAAAAAGAAGAAAGAGAATAAACAGAAGAGGGAGGGAGAAAGGTAGAAAGGAAGAAAGAAAGAAAGAAAGAAAGAAAGAAAGAAAGAAAGAAAGAAAGAAAGAAAGAAAGAAAGAAAGAAAGAAAGAAAGAAAGAAAGAAAGAAAGAAAGAAAGAAAGAAAGAAAGAAAGAAAGGAAGAAAGAAAAAAGAAAGAAAGAAAGAAAGAGAAAGAGAGAGAAGGAAGGAAGAAAGAAAGAAAGAAAGAAAGAGAGAGAGAGAAGAAAGAAAGAAAGAAAGAAAGAAAGAAAGAAAGAAAGAAAGAAAGAAAGAAAGAAAGAAAGAGAAAGGGAGAAAGAAGGAAGAGAGAGAAGGAAGGAAGGAAAGAAAGAAGGAAAGAAGGAAGGAAGGAAAGAAAGAAGGAAAGGGACAGAGAGAGAAAGAAAGAGAGAGAGAGAAAGAGAGAGAAAGCAAGAGAGAAGGAAGGAAAGGAAGAAAAAAGAAAGAATGAAGGAAAGAAAGAAAAAAGAAAGAGAAAGAAAAAAGGAGGAAGGGAGAGAGGAAGGAAAAGGGAGGGAGGGAAAAAGAATGAAGGAAAGAAAGAAAGAAAAAAGGGAGGGAGGGAGGCTGAGAAATTAAAAAAAGAAATCGAGAAAAAGAGAATGAGAAGATAGAAAAGCAAAGAGAACGCACAAGCAATCAAGAAACGATCTTCAATGGAAACCCTTGAGATTTGTTCTACAGCTGGAAGGACAGCAGGTGAGAGTGGCCACAGCACAGTGGCTTTTACGGAATCTTTGTGGCAGCAACAGTAAATTGGGTCTCTAATCTAGCGAGTGAGCAGGGAGAAAGATGGCTACCAGAGTAAGCAGAAATCTCTATGATCTCCCTTCTCTAAGCAGGTTAATTGGGTCAAACCAAAAAGCCTCGTGGCTGGACTTCTCCCCCAGCTCTGACTCCCTAAATGGGAGCGGGGATGGTTTTAGATTCTGGGATTCGGGAGCCATTTTGGGGCAAGCTCCCTAAACCCAGTCAGTTGCCCAAGAGAGCATGGGTGCTCTTGGCTGCTCTGGAGGTGTTTTTAGTTCGGAAAAGCCTCCCCAGAACTCCTCTGGCCGTAGCCTGAGCTAGGAGAAAGGCTCTGGGGCAAGAAAGCAGGCGAGGCAGTCTTCTGGAGAATGGCGGCTGGGATGCAGAGCTACTCTTTGCTCCATTCACATTCAGGGAGCTAAATGGGGATAGCGCGCTGCCCACTGCCCCATTTTCAAGTGGCCGGTGTTGGCGTGGTCAGTTTGGGTCCCTTCTCAGGCCGTGACAGTAAGTATTCGGGGAGCCCCCTCTCCAAGCCAGACTATTTGCCTGCCAACAGGGAAAGGAATGGGCAGATTCCCAAACCCAGGCTGAAAATATTAGCTTTTTCTAGGGTCTCTCACTCTTGGGGAAGCGGCCTTCTGGAAGGTTCCTTTTGGAAGTGGGCCTAGAGGTCCTCCTCCTGTCCCTCAGAGCTTCCGAGAGCCTCTCTTCCAAAGGCAACACTGAGCCCGATTAAAATAATTTCATGTTAAGAGGGAAAGCAGTGAAAGAAGGCACAGAAAGTTCCCGAGTTGTGAGCGAGGTAAGCTTTGTCCCCTTGTTCTTAGGATGGGCCCTGGGTATTTTCTGTGGGTGATAGAACAAAGCCCTATTTGTATGCCCCTCGGCACCAGCTTGGCCTGGATGATGGAGGAGCCAAAGAAGGCTCAGAAGGGAGTGGTGGGGGGCTCATAGTGGACCCAACCAAAGAGAAAAATCCATTCTTTCTTACTTAAAAAAGTAGGAAACTGACCAAAGAGATATTGAAGAAAAATTGGGAAATAATGGCCTTCTACCCAGCCTACGCTATGGGGCAATCTGTTGAGAAAGCTTTATTCCACTGGTGAATGCAAAATATCACTGACAAACAGGCATACAGGCTATTTAGCTTCCAATGAGCTATGTTGTGCGCATTCAAGTCCCAGAGACATTGATCTGGGGTGCACCCACATTTTCCAACACCTCCTTCTCGTTGGGAGGGTGCAAATGGATTAGGCGTCTAAATGGTTAACGTACAATTGATTACCTATTCCATGTAGGCAACCATTTCTGGGCCTATTGGAGTGCTCTCATTCCCTCTTAAGTCATTCAACCTTGATCGTTTAGGTTCAGTTTTAATCCCCCCCTTTTGTCTGAAGGGTGGGAGAATGCTAGAAAATGAGGGTACGTTTGTTTATTAGTATTATTTTTTTTTGGTAAATGACTCTAATCCCCATGAAATCTGAAAAGGTTAGCATTGATTGCCAGGCTAAATGAGACCTAGCCGGTGGTGAGCTTTTTTAAAAATGCAAATTGGACCCGGAATATGGATGCAATCAGTCGCTAATTTGCCTGATATTTTTGTTAATTTGCAAACATTCCATCCGTGCGCCAAACCCGCTTGTTGGAGTGTCATTGGCCTATTTTGGGGAAGGTAGAAAAGACTTACGGAAATTACTCATCCCAATCAAGAAACACATTTCTTTAATTTAATTTTGGGGAAGGAGGAAAGGGGCCGGGCAAGGGCCCCGTCCAGGGCCCCCTCACAGGGGACCCCTGAGAAATGTCCTGAGCAGAAGATCCCTTCCCAACACCAATGGGGGGAGAAGCACGTCGTGCCTTTCAGGCTGCCTAGCTGGCCCCAGCATGGCGGATCAGATAGAGTTCAGCGATAAGGAATCTGGTTTCACAGGGTTTGTTCTTTGCACGGGCCCTTGTTATTGATTAAGGTCTAGTCTGGCAGGTTAACTCCCCAATTCGTTTTCTCGCCTTGGAACTCGAATTCCTTCCCCCAGCGCCTCCAGGGCTTTTGTGGGCCAAACCTGGGCTGGCACATTCTCTGTTGGGCGGCCCTGATTGATGCCTCAGGACTCTGGCCCCGCAGAGGGGGGGCGAGAAGGGCCAGGTGATCCAGGTAGCAGAGCTAATTATGGGTATTGGGTGTTGCTTGGTTGTGTGCTTTAAGAGCAGTAGTCCAGCTCCAAGTTCCTGTTTCTCAGCTTTTCCGCCTTCATTCTTGACTTTTTTCTCAAGGCCTGAGCATTGGAAAAAATGGTGATGATTAACTAAATGAGGTCTGTAACCTGGGCGACCACGAGGGCTGGTTTTATATTTCATAGGACTGAATGTCCAAGAGAAAGCGCCAGATTAAGGACTCTGGGAAATGGGCTAATATAATGAGGCTAAAAGGGAAGATCGGTTTGCTTTTTTGGTAAAGGATGTTTTGGTCCTCTCGTTTTTTATTTTCGACCACGGTAAGATTCTGGTTACTTTCTTATCTTTTTGAGAGTCTGTATATATATGTGTGTGTGTCCGGATCTCCCCCATCCTTTCCCTCCTGATTCCTCCAGTCAGAAAAGGAGACCCTTTCTTTCTCTGTGTTTCTGCCTGCCTGGGCATTAGAAGGGACCACTGAGAGTGCCAGGGAGAAGGGCAAATGTATGGAGGTACATTTCCCTTTCCTTCCTTCTTTCCTTCTTTCTTTTTCTTCTTTCTTTCTTTCTTTCTTTCTTTCTTTCTTTCTTTCTTTCTTTCTTTCTTTCTTTCTTTCTTTCTTTCTTTCTTTCTTTCTTTTCTTTCTTTCTTTCTTTCTTTCTTTCTTTCTTTCTTTCTTTCTTTCTTTCTTCTTCTTCCTTCCTTCCTTTCTTTCTTTCCTTCTTCCTTCCTTCCTTCCTTCCTTTCTTTCTTCCTTTCTTTCTTTCTTTCTTTCTTTCTTTCTTTCTTTCTTTCTTTCTTTCTTTCTTTCTTTCTTTCTTTCTTTCTTTCTTTCTTTCTTTCTTTCTTTCTTTTCTTTCTTTCTTTCTTTCTTTCTTTCTTTCTTTCTTTCTTTCTTCCTTTCTTCCTTCTTCTTCTTTCCTTCCTTCTTCCTTCCTTCTTTCTTTCTGTCTTTCTTTCTTTCTTTCTGTCTTCCTTCCTTCCTTCCTTCCTTCCTTCCTTCCTTCCTTCCTTCCTTCCTTCCTTCCTTCCTTTTCTTCTCGATCGGTTTGTCGGCTCCAATTGTTTAAATTAGAGTGGGATGGCTCATAATCATAAAGGTGGGTTTCAAATCCATAGTAGTTTGTCTTTCCAGGAGATGATGTGCGGAGAAACAAAGTTGGTTTGTGTTTTTTTTTTTGGTCCTTTTCATGAAACTTTTTATTTTATTATGTGTCTATATTTATTATTTGTTTGTTTATTTATATTAAGTTGTTGGTCTCTCCTCTCTGAACACATGTTCTTGCAAATGACGAGGGGAAGAATTACTGGCTGTGGGGTTGAGGAGATTTTTGTTTAAGGACAAGTTGGGGTTCCCTTCTAGTTCTCTTCTATGGTTCAGTGATGGAAGAGCTCAGCGGTTGGGGAGATCCTGTGACCTCTGACTGGTGAAGGTGCTCTCAGAGTGCCCCCACAGAGAAGGGGAAAGACTCTTGGGAGGTAGAAGCCGAGTCCTAGCTGCTTCTGAATAACCAGATCTGGGCTTTCGGTTACTCTTGAGTAAATTGATAACTTCACAAAATTGCCATCAGCGGCTCTTCTGTCACTATGGACATCTGAAGTGGCTACTGCCTTTGGACTCTTTCGTTGGTGATTTTTTTTTTTTAAATCTGTAAGTAGGGGTAGGTGGGAAAGGAGAATCCAGAATCCCTGGGCCTCCATCCCTTCTTCTCCCTCTAGTTCCAGGGGAGGGGCAGCGGGGCAGTAGGAGCAGGCAGCGCTGTACTGGAAAAGAATCCCATGTCATTGACTGACCTTTCTACGCTATGCTCAGCTGGACAGTATTTCCTGAAACTCTGGAAGCCGGTCATTGAAAAATCCGTGCTTTGTTTTTCTAAAGAGGTTTTACTAGGTGCAAAGGGGATGAAATGAATTCTCTGGAAGACTGCTATTTCCTACCCGTGTGACCTTGGGCAAGTCGGGGCCTCAGTTCCCTCAGCCGTAAAATGAAGAGGCTGGAGTTAATGATCTCTAAGGTCCCCTTTAGTTTTAAATAGATGTTCGTACAATCAAATAGGTTAGAGAGGTCGGGTGAAATGGGGCAAGGCACTGAGATAGAAATTTTAAGGGAACCAGGAAAAGTCATTATTCTCCCCCATCCTCTTCCCCAAACCCCCTTTTTCCCCTAGAGGAATTAGTGGTACGGTTAACTCATCCTCCTTCAGGACAAAGACAATAAAGGGGAAAAGGGCAAATTCCTCTGACTATGGGGTGAGAAAATCTAAAGTAGCCCGGTGGTGTGAGAAGTGACTTTTCCTTTAAAAGGGACAGAGGCCACAGGAATATTCATTCTCCTTCAAGTAGAATCCATAGTTTCATTTGCTTTATTCTTGGAGAAATAGCTACCACTTGGTAGTATTCCAGGTAGAAGAAATGGACCGAGTGAGTGGAACCCAGAGAAATTTATTTCATTTCAGTTGAATTTAAGAAGCATTTACTAGGCATTTACTGGGTGCCAGTCACTGTGCTGGAGATTCCGAGGACAAAAATCAAATTCCTTGCCTTCCAGAAGGGCTTTATTGTCCTTTGGTGGGAATAGGGGCGGCCAAGCGGCTCCTACCAAAGCCCAGAAAGAATAGTTGCAAAGGTGCTCCTGGAAGAGCCTTGGGACCGTCTAGGACCGATTTCCTCCGAAACCCTTTCGGTTCCTATAGGTGCCCACGTTGACCCATCTGCTTGGATGGAAATCGGTTTCCATTAGAGCTAGAAATGATCAAAACCAAACTCGAGTGGTCAGAAAAGTCGTTGTTGCTAGCCTTAAAGAAGGATTTTCCTAGCTCCTTGGTCCTTGGAGGTGGGAATTGGGGAGACTCCATGAAACCAGGTTTTACCTGTTTAGAATTGCCTACAGGGAGTTCGGACTGTGCCAACTCATGACTTTAGCAAAGTTGGCGTTTTCCATCTTGGGTTTTCATTTCTCGAGGAGGAGTTGTAGCAACCGACGTGGCCCTCTAGCAAGAATCTCTCATTGGAAAAGATTTCTGATTGTTCCCAAACACATCGCTTGTGGAGGTCCTCTTAGTGGGTCTTTATTTGGAAAGGAGTTGATGAGACTGGACCCAGCCTTGTTTCTTACCGATTTGGAGAATGGAACCTGGGAAGGGAGGGGTGGAGAGAGAGCAGTGGTTGAACAGGATAAGAGCGGCTTTGGTGCTTGCTTTCAGTTTCACCAGCGGCGAAAGCAGAGGCGCTTTGTAAGGGCGTATATTTAGAATCTGAAGGGCCCTTAGAGGTCATCGAACTCAATCCCTGAATTTTACAGACGTGGAAACTGAGGCTCATAGAAATTAAAGGAAATTTGCCCACAAATCCTAGTGGTCTTTTCACTGGTTAACCACACTTCTGCAGGCAAAATGGAGGCATAAGGTTCATTCTAATCTTCCCGTCTTGCCCTTTAGGGTCCTAGGTATAAATTTATCAAGAAAATGTTTTCAAGAAATAATCCTTTCTTAGCTGTGCACTCAAGAGCTTACCCCATGCATTAGACTTGGAGGTAAAGGATGGATTCCAATCCTGTCTCTGCCATTTTTTACTACCTAGGTGACTTTGGGCAAGTCAATTTTCTCTGGGCCTCATTTTTCTCCTTTGTAAAATGAGGGAATTGGACTAGAGTACCTCTCTGCTCCCCTTGAACCCTCCTATCAGCTTTAAGTTCTTGCAAAGAACTCGATGCTCATGCTCTCATTTGAGCCTCCTAGCACCACTCCCTCGTGAAGCAGCCATCCCACTCTCTTTAATGCCTATCCTGGTCCCCCAGAAGGTCCTGGGAAGCCTCCCAAACCTTCGTTGAGAAGGCAAAAGCAAATGGGAAAAGTAGCTCAATAGGATGAGGGAAAAGGAGGCATTGAGGGGTTGGGTGACTTGCTCAGGTCCATTAACTATTTGATGGTGAGATTTAAGCTTCTTGACTCCAAATCCAGTGTCCGGGGCTCCATCCACAGCGGCTTGGTTCCTAGTCCCTTCTTGGGCCGTAAGAGGAGGGTCATAGCCTGGAGGAGTCATTATTGCTAGTCATAATTGCCAGGACCGTTGAGCCTCTTGAACACGGATTAGTAGCTAAGGAGGGTCAAGAAGTAGTGCCAAACCATGCAGGGGGTGCTTGGGGACTTGAGCCAGAGTCAAGATGGAAAACAAATTTGCTGGTTGATGAATGTAGAGTACGAATACTGATTCTGGGGGGAAATGAGGGGGCTCAGGGGGAGGGAAGCATCCTTAAATGCTGGCATGCCCTCAAACTAGGGACTATGGGAAAGTAGGGTGAGGAAATGCATTGATATGTCTTCCCCAAGAAATCTACTGGGCCAGCTGTTGGGAACTGAGAATTGGCTCCTTCTAGTCTTGAAACTCCCCATTGGGGGGCTCATGCCGATATCGCTGAAGCCGTTGCAGCCACGTGAGCCCTGGGTGTTTTACCAAAGTCATTGATGTGAGCGATGAGCTTGTCTCCCCAGGGTAGTCAGGAGGTGGGAAATGGGTTAACATCTGTGTGTGTGTGTGTGTGTGTGTGTGTGTGTGTGTGTGTGTGTGTGTGTGTGTGTGTGTGAGATAGAGAGAGAGATAGAGACAAAAAAGAGAAAGAGAGAGACAGAGACAGAGTGGAAAGAGAGAGAGGGAGAGAGACAGAGAGAGAGACAGAGAGAGAGACAGACAGAGACAGAGAGGAGAGAGAGGGAGGGAAGAGAGACAGAGAGACAGAGAGAGACAGAGAAGGGGAGAAAGAGAGAGACAGAGACAGAGAGACAGAGAGAGGGACAAAGAGACAGAGAGGAGAAATAGGGAGGGAAGAGAGAAAGAGAGACAGAGAGAGAGAGAGAAAGAGAGAGACAGAGAAAGAGAGAGAAAGAGGGAGGGAAGAGAGAAAGAGAGACAGAGAGAGAAAGAGAGAGAGAGAGACAGACAGAGACAGAGAGGAGAGAGAGGGAGGGAAGAGAGACAGAGAGAGAAAGAGAAGGGGAGAAAGAGA
Organism: Monodelphis domestica; assembly: GCF_027887165.1. Lineage (NCBI taxonomy): Eukaryota > Metazoa > Chordata > Mammalia > Didelphimorphia > Didelphidae > Monodelphis > Monodelphis domestica. The sequence goes on along the minus strand of NC_077230.1, from coordinate 415,671,523 downwards.
GAGATAGAGACAGAGAGACAGAGAGAGAGGAACAGAGAGACAGAGAGGAGAAAGAGGGAGGGAAGAGAAGAGAGACAGAGAGAGAGAGAAAGAGAGAGACAGAGACAGAGAGACAGAGAGAGAAGGACAGAGAGACAGAGAGGAGAAAGAGGGAGGGAAGAGAAAGAGAGAGAGAGAGAGAGAGAGAGAGAGAGACAGAGAGAGAGACAGAGACAGAGACAGAGACAGAGACAGAGAGACAGAGAGAGACAGAGAGAGAGAGACAGAGAGAGACAGAGAGAGAGAGAGAGAAAGAGAGCGAAAGAGAGAGAAAGAGAGAGACAGAGACAGAGAGGAGAGAGAGGGAGGGAAGAGAGACAGAGAGAGAGAGATTCCACCTCCTTTGGTGACTCTCCCACATGGATGCCACCATTCTAGTCTGCTTACCAGTCCCTCCTCCATGTTTTCCCTCCTCCGTGGCTGAGACTCTGGCCAGACAACCAGCAAACTGCTTAATACAGTCAGAAAAGGCATTCTCGGTTGTGCTCAGCCAGGAGGCTAGGAACTGCTCCCCCCAACTGAGCTCAGAGCCGAGTGCATGTTGTGATTCCTGGGACGGGGAGGCAAGAATCCAAGGGTCTCAAGGACCCTCCTGAGGGCTGTTGCCTCCTCTGAGCTCAGCCAAGGCCCCAGGATCTCAGCAGGTAATGGGTAGCTGATTTCTAGCCTGTTATGGATACAGCAACAGGAGGCAGGTATGAAAAGAACCCTGTATTTAGAGTGAGAGGATTTGTGTTCAAATGATGACTTTGCTATTTTCCTATTGTCCTGCCTGTGTGACCTTGGGCATTCTTTGAGCCTCCATTTTCTCATTTTTAAAATGGAAAGGAAAGGCATTCAATAAACCTTAAAAAAAAAAAACCCTAAAGAAAAAAAAAGAAACCCAGTATATTTGGTGAGAGGCCTTAAGGTGGCTCAGTGGACAGAACACCAGGCCTGGAGACGGAAGGGGTCCTGGGTTAAAATCTGTCCTCAAACACTTCCTAGTTGTGTGACCCTGGGCAAGTCACTTAACTGAAAATTGCCTAGCCCTTACCACTCTTCAGCCTTGGAATTATACTTAATATTGATTCTTAGACAGAAGTTAAGAGATTAAGAGAAACCAAAACATTATATTTGGTAGAGGAAATTGGAAAATATCATGCAGCAATTTGAATTCTAGTGCTGTTATTGACAGTGTGGCCTTTATGAGATCTTTTCCCTAACCTTTAAAATGAGGGAATTGGCCTAGGGGGTCTCCAGGGTCCCTTCCAGCCCTGTCTATGATCATTTGATCAACAGAACGGTGAATAAGTGACTTCTGGGCCTCCGTTTCCCCATCTGTAGTAAAAGGCCTTTGAAATCCTTCTCGGTCCACATCTATGATGCTGTGTTCATTTGACCATGGAACGCTGGCCGGCTTGCTTCCCTGGGCCTCTGTTTTCTCAGCTTTAGAAGAAGGGGGTAGATGAGACGGCTTCTAGATCCCGTCCAGCTCCAGGTTCATGGAATGGCAGCGTACAGCAGCCATCGCTTGAGTGGATCCAGATTGGGCTTGAAGGAGTTCTCTTCATTTGTGTGTGGTTGTAACTTTTGGGTTTAAACCGGTTCCCGAGTCCCCTGGTCTTGGTGGCATCCAAGAAAGCTGCTATTTCATGGAGAAATGGGGTAACTCCTAGAGTTACACCCCAGAAGGGGACAAGAGGGAAACTGGGACAACGCTCTCGGCCATCAGCAGAATAGACCCTGGACAGTCCATCCGCCGAGGGATGGCTGGGATGTGCCTGGGGCCCCAGTTCAGAACCACAAGGAATCTCCCCCTGGCTCTCAGGGCATTGGGGTGTACCATGGAAGCTTCAGCCAGAGCTGATGGAATCCAGATGGGAGCCTCTGGATCTGGCCCTGCGGCCTCCCAAGCAGTTTAGGTTATAGTGGAAGGAGCAAGAGATCTTGGGCAGGTCCCTTCTGCTCTCTAAGCCTCCATTTTCCTTTCTGCCAAGTGAAGGGGCTGGGTAAGGTGACCACAAAGGATCCTTTCATCTCTAAACCCTGCAAGCCTATGCGTTTGGCTTCATGACTGAACACTAAGCTTGGAGACATTAAAACCCAGGTTCATGCCCTGCCTTTTAAGTCTCATCTGCTTATAGATCTAGAACTGGAAGGAACCTCAGAGACCATCTATCTAATGCAACCCTTTCATCGTACAGAGGAGGAAATAGGCTCTGATAGAGTCCAAAGTTATAGTAAAATTAGTACAGGCAGGATTCAAACTCATGCCTTCTAACTATAAATTGTACCATCCTCCATTGGATCAAGTCCCCCATACTTCAGTTTCTTCATCTGTAAAATGGGGCTAATCATATGGGCATTAATTCTCTCAAGAGGGAATTGTGAGGAAATTGCTCTCAGGGACCTAAAGGAAAGAGCACAAAATCTGGAGTCATTCTTCAACAACTTCAGAGGCAAAAAAAAAAAGTACAACCCCTTCATTTTCTAGATGGGGAAACTGAGGCCCATTATAGTAATGTGACTTGTCCAAGATCATACAGGCAGGCCAATTCCCTTCTGAGACTTTATTTCTCTATCTGTAGGATGAACATAGAACCTGTCAGTCCAAATGAAACTTCTAGAAACATTTCATAAGTTATAGAAATCTCAAGGAGCATGATCATGAGTATTCCCATAGATGTCCAGAACTCTGTTTGAGGAATCACCCTAGAATAAAAGAGGGCAAGATTTGAACGCCCATCTTAGGATCTAGAAACCAAGAACAGAATGAAACTTTTGAGTCAGAAGACCTGTGTTTTGCATCTAGATTCTTTCCCTCTGGGGTGGTCCTGGGTAAGTCTGATAGAGTTGTGCTAAATGGCCTCCAAGGTCCCTTCCTATTCCTAAAAATATGACCTCACGATTCTGCGAACAAAGGATAGGAAGCTTAAGGGCTGAGGTCTAGGCGACAGACCTTCCTCATACAGGGGACTATCAGAGAAGAGCCTAGTGGGTACTGGAAGGCAGGTGTTAGAGACAGCTTCTTGGAGACAGCCCCACCTCACTCAGAGAGGGTTGCCCACCAGTAAATAATAGCCTGGTAAGAAAGCAGATTTTTCTCAGCTTTAGTGGTCAATGTTTAAATGGAGTCCTCACCTGAGGGGACAATGAGGTTTTTGCTTCTCTGAATTAGAGAGAGAGATCTCTAATAGAGGCACCCAACAATGCCAAGACTGCTTGGCACCTTCCCTCCTTCTAGTTGCATAAGGATGGAATCATTTAGCCTATGCAGGTCAACATTAGGAGGCCAGAAATGGACCTTTTCAAAGTTTAAAGTTTGAGAAATGCTTTAGAGGCCTCCTTATCTCTTCTAGGCTGCCGCAAGGTAGTATTTATCCACTGCTGTGATTACTGTCCCTATTTTGAAAACAGTTCCTATGTCTATAGAACTGCTTTAAGGTGTGTGAGATGATGGCTGTAAATGATTCCATTTGGATTCTATGACCCCGAGAAGTAGTGGCTATGGGGAAAGGTTTGCATTATGTCCCTATTTCACAGATGAGGAAAAGGAAACAGTGGCTCGGTGACTTACCCAGGGGTCAGATAGCTAGAAAGTGTCAGAGGGAGGAAGGATTCTAACCAATCCTGACTTCCAGTCCAGCATTCTATCCACAATGCCATGTTGGAGGGAAGAGATCTCAATCAATGCCTGCATGGGCCCCCACATGATAAATTAGGGAAGAGCAAAGATTTTGATTTTTAAAAGGTGCCTCAAGAGATTATCTGGTCATAGGATAATAGATTTATTGCTGAAAGGGATTTCAGTCCAATATTTATTTTACATGGAGGGCACAAGGGGGAGAGAGTTCATAACCAGCCACAGAAAATGTCTCCCTGGTCTGGGGAGCCTGGGATGTCAGAAAATGACCCTTCCCCTACCTATGTTTTTTCTGGTCCATTGAGTCTCCAATAGGGTCTTTCCTTTGCAGGAAAACAGAAACCCTGGTGGCTAAGGCCCTTATTTTTCATGGTTTCTTAATTTTATGAATTATGGATGTAAAATCCAGGCTTCCTTTTGTCCTTCACACCCTCTCCCTGATCACTTCTGCCCACCTGCTTTCTGTCCCCCAGGAGAACTCCTGGGCACTCCTGGATTCGGTGCAGAGCGGAGACCCTAACAGTTGGCTCCCTTTCCAAGATTCTCCTCCCGTTCCCTGGAACAGGATGTTTACCTAGTTTGAGGAGAAGCTTTTAATCTCGCAGCTTGGGTTTTCCTTTCATGTCCTTGTCTAGTTACATCAATTGGCTCCCTAATCCATATTTATAATGCGTCTCCCCCTGTTCAAAAGGACAGGCCCAGGGTGTGACCGTAGAGGCCCCCCATCCCCCCATCATCAGCCCTTGGACTTTGCTGCCTGCAGAGGCCTTTCAGGGGGCAGTTCCCGCTTAAATGAGGCCCACACCCGGAAGCAGGAAACACAGACACTCCCTACCACTCCCTGGATGGGTGGCCCAGCATTTGGCCTGGTGCCTGTCCCTCATCACTGCACAATTGCCTTTCCATGCCCGTGGAGGCCATTTTCCTCCTTTGAAACAGGTCGCACGTCAAAATGGCGGGGGCTTTGGCAGAACCCTCTGCCTCTGCTCCTCCCTTCATGGTTCCCCGCTTGAGGAGAGCAGCCCCTGGCCCACCCTCTGGACTCTGGGGAGGCCTGGAAAAGAGACCCTCCCCCGAGCTCAGCTCTTTCCCGAGAGGTCCATTCCCTGTGTTGGGAGCCTTTCCTTTCTGAGGGGATTGAATGTCGAGGCTGAGCCTCTTGTCCCAGACAAAGGACACTCACTGCGGACAGGTGCCTGGACTTCCGTCCCCTTCCCCTGCCTGGCCTCTGTCCACCCTGTGGCGATAGACCACCAGCCTCTGAGCCCACACGGGCCTCTGAAGCTCGGACCCTTAGTGCCCTGTGCTCTTGGGCCAGAGTCTCCCCTGCTGGAAGAGGGGGAGTCAGGCCGCTCCTGGGAGTCCTTTACAGCAGTGACACCCTTTTTTAAACAAGTGTGGACCCCAAGACCTCGTCCGGGGGGACCCGAGCCTTGGGAGGCTCTTCTTGGGGTGACTCGTCACCCCACCTGAGACCAGCTTTCTCTGGGGGACTTTGTTTTGGGGCTCCTCCCTCCCTCCCGCAGCAGCTCCTTTTGGGAGTGGGGTCAGATTTGCTTTGATCTGCTCTAAAGATGAAAGGGAAGATTGGGCCCCGGCACCCTTCTGTCCTTTATTCCCGGATGAGGGCAGCCCCTGCTGTCCCCTGGCGTCACCCTGACACGAGGTGGGTGCTGGGCCAGAAACAGCAAACAGGAAGTCTTTGGGCTCCCTCAGGAAGTCAGGGTCGTCACACACAGAAACAACCAACCTTGACTCAGTTTCCCATTATGTAGTATTATGGTGATGATTTTTAACCCTTCCCTTCTGTTGTAGAATAGGCAGCTATTATTATACAACAGACAATTAGATGTTTGCACAATTTGTACAATGATACAATATGGTATAGTAAAGGCAGAAAAGTAGTAAGGGAGAGGCAGTAGGGGTTAAGTGACCTGGCCAGGGTCACTCAGCCAGGAAGTATCTGAGGCTAGGTTTGAACCCAGGCTCTCTATGCAGGGAACCACCTAGTAGCCCCCTCCCATTGTCCATTATTGCTCAGTTTTTATTATTAGGATTATAACTCTTTTTAAAAGCTTGCCTTCTGTCCTAAGACCAATTCTAAGACAGAAGGACAAGGGCTAGGCAGTCAGGGTTAAGTGACTTGCCCAGGGTCATACAGCTAGGAAGTGTTAGGGTTATAACTTGAGAGAGGGAAAGGGTCTTAGAGGGAGGGTTTCAAGCCCAAACTTTTCATTTCACAGGGGCAGTAAACTGAGGCCCGGAGAGTCAAAAGACTGGCCAATGGTGGCAAAATAGAGACTTGAACCCACATCCTCTGACTGTAAATCTGACCCACTTTGTCCTCTATCCTGAATGTGTCCCCCCTCACCCCGCAACTGGGCAAAATGGCTACAGGTGTATATTTCTGGCTGCTCTTGTCTCTGTCTGTCTCCTTTTTCCCCTCCAATCACGGGGCTCCAGGCTGGGCTCGGTGGACTGTCTCTCTGCTCCTCCTCCACCTCGATTCGGGGCTGCCATTACCATCTTACTGGGCAGCATTGGATGGTGTCTGTGTTTCTAATACTGCCTGGTAATGATGATGATGGGGTCCCGCGGACAACGTGGGAAAGTGCCCTGCGAGGGAACCTGCTACAGGTTAGTGGCTCAAGAACCTGGAGGAACCTGGGGAGGCCCGCTTCTGGTCACTCGGGAGGGAGGGAGACCCAGCCCAGGGGGCCTGATGGGTGGGCGCCAAAGCAGATGGAAGCAAGGGAGCCAGAGAGGGGAGACGGGAGAGAGATGGACGGACAGATGGACGGGTGAATCCATGGAGAAAGGAAAGAAAGACAAATGGACAGACACACTCCCAAGTTTTTTCCTGGGGGGCCAGGGATGGTTCAGCAGCTCCACCTCCCCCAGATCCCCAGCCCAGAGTGTGGCTCCTGAATCCTTTGATTCCTGAGATTCTTGGACTTTTCTCCCATGACATTTCTCCATGAACACTGCCTCACCGTAGTGCTTTCTTGATTTTTTCAAGGACCGCAATTGGGGATGGTTCTGCCAAACTAGAGTAGCTTTCAGGGTCTGGCCAGGAGATTTTTAGCGTTAGATGGGCCCCTAGAAGTCAAGTAGTCCTGCCTCCCCATTATACAGAGGAGGAAATCTGAGGCCAGGTGAATGGATTTACTCAAAATCATACAAGAGGTAAGTGCCAGAGACAGAATTTGAACCACTGTTGGAGGATTAGAACCTTCAAAGTCAGAGGCAGCTGGATGGCTCAGTGGATGGAGATCCAGGACTAGAGGTGGGAATTCAAATCTGGCCTCAGACACTTCCCAGCTGTGTGACCCTGGGCAAGTCACTTCACCCCCATTGCCTAGACCTTACCACTCTTCTGCCTTGGAGCCAATCCACAATATTGGTTCTAAGACAGAAATTAAGAGCTAAAAAGAAAGTCATCCAGGCCAGCTCTCTCATTTTCCAGACAAGGAGACGTGGGGCTCATACACTGGGGATGTGACTCACTCCAAGTCTTAATGACCACCCAGGTAATAAGAGAAAGACTCAGGATTCTAACCCGGGTCCTGGATGCCAAATCTAAGCACTATTAATAATAATTGATTCTCCCATAAGTGCTTAAAGTTTGCAAAGTATTTTATATACATGATTTCACTTGATTTTCATGACAACTTATAGAACAATGGGTTTTGTTATCCCCATTTTGCTGATGAGGAAACTGAGCCCCATTGAGCTGTTCATGGTCACACAGCAAGGTCAGGTGCCATAGACAGGTCGTCCTGACTCCAAATCCAGAACTCTATCCCTGACTCCATCTTGGTGTCTCCCAGCAGCCCACACTGATACTGCAGGTCTGGACTCTTGAGCTTGGAAGGGTTCTTGGGGATAGCCCACACCCCAAAGAGCACACCCCCTTCCCATCCTCCCCCTCCATCCTCCCCTATACTGAGGCTCTCCCACTGGAGGCTAGGCTGGTCTCCGTGTTATTGCTGCTGTGCAGTGGGCTCTCCTGTGCCCCTGCTTCTCTGTTCTCTTCCAAGATTCTGCCTGCAGTTTAGAGTGAAGTGAGAGCTTCTCCTTTGGGGGCTATCCCAATGCGGGGCAGACTCCAGGGTCTGGGGCCCCGATGACGAGGGGATCTGAGTTGCCCCCACATATACTTTGTGGTTTTCCTGTTTGTTTGAAGACTTGAAGTAATTCAGGAAGTGCCAGCCTTAGTTATACTTAGTGGCAGGAGCCTAAATAATGATTTCTTGGGCTCCCCTTGGATGGTATCATGGCCCTAGAGCAGGTGCTCCAACTGCACCTGGCAGGTGCTGAACGTTACTTAAAACAAACTGAACACGCAGCAACAAAAAGACCTTGACAATAAAAAAACATGGCGGCCGCCATTTGTTTGAACGCTTAAGAGATCCTGGCCAAAGCCGATCACCAGGGAGGGAGGGGTTCCTTGTGGTCCAAAAGGGACAATGAAAGGTGGCTTTCTCTTTCCTATGTGGGAAATCCAAGGATTGTTCCTCACAAAACCAGGCCCATGGGTGCCAAGAAAGCTGAGAGGGACACCCCCCTGCCTAGAGGAGACAGACACAGGTGGCATGGAGTGGATGTGATCTGGAGTGAGACTATAAGAAGCCTTTGTAGGAAAATGAGTTGGAAGGGGCTTTAGACATCCTCTGGTCCAACCCCTTCATTTTACAGAGGAGGAAACTGAGGCCCAGTGACTTTCCCAGGGTTTCCCAGATTTTACCGTGCCCCTTGTGATCAGAGGGCTGTTCTAGTAGTCTTTGGTCAGTTCTTCTGCTGGCCTTTTTGGCCTCGTTCTTCCCCCTTTCAAACAGACTGAGCAGAGAACTGAGAAGATACTACAACCTGCCCTCGGCCACCAGAACCAGCCAAGGCAGTAAATGTTGTTATTTCTGCAGATGAGTCTTTCTTATGGTCTCTCCTTTCCCCGGGCCCAGGGAGCGTGCGTGCTCTGAACTCAAGGGACGGTAAATCTGTTTGTACTATCCGGCCTGAGCTGCCCCCTTGGCTCCTGCCTCCCCCTATGGTGCCAACCGACAAGGGGATCTGCCTGAGTTTCTGGTGCCCGGTGGGTGCAGCTACCTGGGGTGCAAGTACACGGGGCCTCTGAGGAACCCAGGAACGCAGCAAGGGCATCCACGCCGCTCCAGCCCCATGGCATGACGTGGGCCTCTGTGGGCATCTTACTAGACAGTGCTGGATTTTTGGATGTACTCTAACACTGTCTGGTAACGATGTTTAAAGAGGGAACCCAACCCCAGCAGGTGCCTGAGGAGGCTCCCCAAGATGCTCAGCAACCTTACAGAACCGAACAGAAGCCGGGCCTAGAACTCGGGCCCTTCACCACGAACCCTCCAATCGATCTGCGGCCTGAGAAGAAGCTGAGAAGAGCTCAGAAGGTGGGTGCCGGAGAGAGAAAGCGTGAGGTCTGGGTGGACCTAACCTCACTGGGTAGTCAATGAAACGCCACAAGGAAATGGTCCCAGATCTCTGGTCCCAGTGTGTGTCCTTAGGTAAGTCTTGGGCAGCTCAGGTCTCTGGGACTCAGTTTCTCTGTCCGTTAAATCAAGCCAGTTGACCTCCATGGCCTCTGAGGCCCCTTCTAGAGCTAAAGCCAGGGCTCGGGCCCCAAGACCTTTCTCCTTAGCTAGGCCACGCCAGGATTTTCTCCATCCGTGGCATCCTCTAGAAATGGTTGCTATGGTGTCTGCGTCAGTTTCAGGATGCCTTCCTGGGACCTCTTGCTTCTTTCTCCAGGGCACAAGCAGCTGGTTCTGTGACCACCTGAGAACATTTAGGAGAGAGAACAATTCCTCACCTAACTGGGCTCAGCCTTCCAAGGACCCCAAGCCAGGGGGCCTAGGAGAGAGGCGAATCTGGGCAGCTCTATGACTAACCGTGAAAATATGAAGCCCCACACCCTCCCTCCCCCCAGGAACGCCCTCCATTGTGCAGCGCTGCCCACAGACGGTTAGTTCTTTCAGCTGGAGATGGATTACATTTCAGGGGAGAAGCCCATTCTTTTTGTCTCCCAGACAATGGGGGAAAACCGTTTCCAACCTGACTGCCATACTGGAGCAGGGATCAGATGGGGCCTCGTGGCATTATGGGCCTGGGCTCTGGGAATCAGGATTAGCTACATTGTTCTCCCCTTTGGGGAGTGGGGGTTGGGGAGTGGCAGCAAATTAGTTTTTTCCCCTAGAACAAGACCAGAGCTTGCACGCTCACTCTTCCATTTTTGTCTAGTTTTCTCTTTTATTTTTTACTTAAAGAATGTATTTGATGGATGTGAGACCTAAATAGAAACACCTACATCATTTAAAAATGGGGGAGAAAGGGTAGCTAAGTGGATGGAGAGCCAGACCTAGAGATGGGAGGTCCTGGGTTCCAATCTGGACTCAGACACTTCCTGGCTGTGTCACCCTGGGCAAGTCACTTGACCCTCGTTGCCTAGTTTTAGAACCAATACACATAACTGATTCTAAGATGGAAGGTGAGAATTTAAAAGACAAAATGGAGGAAGGTGACTTGTATAACTATTGCTCACTCACTCTTCCATTTTTGTCTATTTTCTTCTTTTATTTAAAGAATGTATTTGATGGATGTGAGACCTAAATAGAAACACCTACATCATTTAAAAAGGAGGGGGGAAGGGTAGTTCAGGGGATTGAAAGCCAATCAAATGGGAGAAAGGAGATCACAGAAGAAAAAGTAGATGGTTTTCTCCTCTGCAGTGACTCCAAAGAGTTATCCTACAAACAAAAGCAATGCAGCTAGAATAAGAAGAGAAGTGATTGATTGGGAAAACACAGGTGACAACTTAATCCTCTAATCATTGCAGAGACTTTGGGCCAGTGCTGACCATACTTGGAGTGGAAGGGTAGCATGAAGTGACCACCCACTTGGTGAGACAGGACTTGTACCCAGGGATTTCTGACCCTAAACCCAGTTCTCTTTGCCTGCCATGCTGCCTCCTACAGTGTAGTGAGAGCCTCAAAGCTGGACCTTTAACTCCTGTGTGTCTGGGCCCCAGTTTGGCGATCCCAAGTCCCCAGATCCCAGGGTTTAGAGCTGATCCCTAAAGGATGAACAGACCTCTTTTTCTTTGTATTCCACAAAAATAGGGAGAGCAGGTGGGGGACCCTTGTTCTTCAGCATGTAGGGAGATGGGCGTGTCCCCTTTCCTCTGTTGGCTTAGGGTGTGCTCACAAGTGTGCTCAGTGTTTGCCCACGCTGCCCTTTCCACTTCTAACTACCAGGACCGTTGAAGGGGAAAGAATGGATCCCAAAACACTGATTTCAGTGCATCCCCTTCCCTTTCTTCTAAGGATAATAGCTGCCCTTTATATGGGTCACCATCTATCATCTCCATGGAGCCTCGCAAAGGCCCCTCAGTGGAAACAGAGTCTAGAAGTATTGTTCTTAGAGGTATTAAGCTCCCATCCTCCCATGGTTCTTCAGTGGCATTGTGGATGGGTTCTGTGTGGCTTGTGTCTAGGTCCTCCCATAAGGAAGCCACTGGGAAGTCCATCCACCCAACCTGCTGGGGCTTTCCATGAGTTCTTCTCGACATCTCGGTATTATTAAACCCATTTTACAGAGGGGAAAAGTGAGATTCAGAGATGATTCAATGACTTGTCCCAGTCACCCAGGGAGTAAGTGACTGAATCAATCTTGGGTCTTGCCTGATCACAGGTCCAAACACAAATTGGTCCAGGCACGGGTGACATTTATAACTAATATCCAAATAGCTCATAAAGCCTTATAAAGAACTCTGCCTGCATCATCTCATTTGAGCCCCGCAACAATCCGATCCGGTTGGTGCTATTGTTATCCCCATTTTATAGAGGAGGAGGAGGAGGCTGTCCAGAGTAGCCTGTGAGCTCCTTGAGGGCAAGGGCGCTTTTCCTTTGGGTCCTTGTATTCTTGGTAGGCAGGGATGTGCTGTGCCTGGGGTCCAGAGAACTTCTATGACTTGCCCACAATCACTCGGCCAGGACCCAAGATTCCAAGCCCTATAACTTCGGTGGTTTCCATTTTTGTTCTTTTAATCGGTACCCGTGACCCAGTGAAGAAACGCCCTCCGCCAGTGTGGCGAGGAAGATCCTCTGGGACTAACGGTCTTAGGGGTCAGAGAGCCAACCGAGAGCTTACGACTTCTGCGGGGTCACACAGTTGGGGACGGGACTTGACTCCAACCAGGTCTTCCTGGCTTCTTGCCATGCCCCAACACCTTTCGGTGGGCATAGCGTGGGCATGATGGGAGATAATGGATGAATGGGTTGGGTGACCACTTGCCAGGAGGCTGGAGCAGGCACGGTGCCAGGGCACGGCTTGGACTCCAAGCCTACAGAGGGTCCCTCCAGCTCCAAGATCCATAGTTTTAGGGACGGGTCACCCACTGGACCATCATTGGAGTATCCAAAGACCAGTACAGTCTGGTCTACTGGGTGGAGGCTCTTACAGAGTCAACAGAGAAGGCAATATGAGATCACTTATATGGAGGAGATGGAACTTCAGGAAGTGAAGCTTTGGGGAGCAGTCAGGAAGACCCACTTCAGACATTTACTAGATGTGTGACCCTGGATAAGTCAGTTAACTTCCCTAAGTTCTCTCTGTAAATGTAAAATGTTAGGGTCCCTCCCAGCTCTAATCTGATGCCCCCCGAATCCTTAGGTCTTCCCACATCGTGAAGATCTCTCTCACCCACAAGCCTTTCCTTCACAGACCTCTCTTGGCTTTTCCTTGCATCCCTAGCGCCGGCCTTGAGAAGTCCTTGTTGACTTAACTTGACCCTGTCTGTCTCCACATTTTTTCCCTTCTTCCCAGGAGGGACCCCACACAGACTCAGCGTCTCCCCTGGCCCTTTCCCATGGGAATGCTTGCCCAGCCCTTCGGCTCCTCCCTGTTCAATCATAGGATTCGAGATTTAAAGCGTGGAGGGGTTCAGAGGTCATCCACCCCCCCCCCATTTTGGAGAAGGGGGAACTCGGGCCCAGAGAGATTAGGCAGCCTGTCCGAGCCACCCAGGGGGCAAACTGAGCAGAAGCAGGTTCTTGAGAGCGGAAGGAGATCTCGGATCCTGAGAGGCTGGCAGAACACGCCAAGCCCAGACTGACCCTATCGCACACGTGTCCAGTGGGAAAATGGGTTCGAGATTAAGGGTAGATCCTGGTGAGGCTGGAGGCCAGGCCAGGCCTCTCTTTGTCTCTTGTCCAGCCCACGGAGAGGAGGAGGAGGAGGAGGAGGCAGGGCAGGTTCCTGGTGATTAGCTTGTGTTACAGATTAACTGCTCTGAAAGTAATTCAGGAAACTGTGGGAGATGGGAGGGAGGGACTTGGCAAACTGGATTTCAACAAGCATTTAAACAGACTAAACCCAAGTCCAGGGGGTTTGTAAACCCCTCTGGTGGCTGACCCGGCCTGGCCTGAGGATGGCCAATGAGGAGACTGTGAGCCCCGCTAGCCTTCTCCCATCCATCCCTCCTCCTCCAAAGAGGCAGCCTGGTGGAATGGAAAGACCATGGTGACCAGAACCAGAGACCTGGGTTCAAATCCTACTTTTTTCTCCCACTCACTGTGAGGCTCTGTTTCTAAAATACCGATCCTGGCCTTCCAGATTCCTTCTAGGCTCTTTAAGCATGAGTCACTGGCTTTGAGGAATACATTTAGAGCTTGGAGGCATCTTGGAGGCCATCAGGGACTGATCCGTTCATCTGACCCGCGAGGAAACGGAGGTCCAGAAAAATCAAGGGACTGGTTTCGAGGCCTTAAGAAAAACTAAAGAGAGCGGCAATTTAGTTAGTCGGTGACTAAGGCAATATTTGAACCCAAAATCCAGCATTGTATCCATCCCACACCACAACTACCTCTCACACTCTAGAAGCCTCATTTCCTCACCTATAAAATGGGGGCAAGGGGAAACAATAGCATGTAAACTCCTTGAGGGCAGAAATTATTTCACTTTGTATCCCCAGAGATTGGTATTGGGGATCAATTTCCCAAGACTCAGTTTCCTCATCTATAAAATGGGGGCAAGGGGAAACAATAGCACGTAAACTCCTTGAGGGCAGAAATTATTTCACTTTGTATCCCCAGAGATTGGCATTGGGGATCAATTTCCCAAGACTCAGTTTCCTCATCTATAAAATGGGGGTGAGGGGAAACAATAGCATGTAAACTCCTTGAGGGCAGAAATTATTTCACTTTGTATCCCCAGAGATTGGTATTGGGGATCAATTTCCCAAGACTCAGTTTCCTCATCTATAAAATGGGGGTGAGGGGAAACAATAGCATGTAAACTCCTTGAGGGCAGAAATTATTTCACTTTGTATCCCCAGAGATTGGCATTGGGGATCAATTTCCCAAGACTCAGTTTCCTCATCTATAAAATGGGGGTGAGGGGAAACAATAGCATGTAAACTCCTTGAGGGCAGAAATTATTTCACTTTGTCTCCCCAGAGATTGGTATTGGGGATCAATTTCCCAAGACTCAGTTTCCTCATCTATAAAATGGGGGTGAGGGGAAACAATAGCATGTAAACTCTTTGAGGGCAGAAATTATTTCACTTTGTATCCCCAGAGATTGGCACTGGGGATCAATTTCCCAAGACTCAGTTTCCTCATCTATAAAATGGGGACGAGGGGAAACAATAGCATGTAAACTCCTTGAGGGCCTGGAATCCCCAAAGCTTGGCATGGTGTCTGGCCAAGTTCCTGGCCCATAGGGTTTGGGGGGGGCTTCATAAATGTTGGTTGATTGATTAATTGATGGTATTAAACATGCTTATGGTCTCTACCTCACAGGATTGTTGTGAGGCCATTGAAGTGTATGGAATGCTTTGTAAACTCTTGGCACTCACTCTTCAGAACGTGGGACCATGCATGGACCCATTTCCCGAGCACAACGGCTTTGTCTTGGAAGTGGTTTGCGCCTTGTGGCCAATCATGACCAGCCTGGCCCCTTGGGGAGCCTGAGCCCAGACCTGGCCCTCAGGAGGCTCGTCACCCCCAGGGGCTCTTCCTGGGGTGTCTTGGAGGGCCTCGTGTTATGGAAGCAGCCGCTGATGCCGGGATCCTCTCCTCCCTCCACAGCCTGGCCTGCCTGCTGATTGGTGTCTTACCAGACAAAGTTAGATCTCGCTATTTCTGTCTAATACTGTCTGGTAATGCCATTGGTCACACTGGCAATATCTTCGACCCTTGAGAACACCGGAACAGGGCGAGGAATCTCCGAAGGTGCGAGTGGCCGGCGCAGGGAAGGCTGAGCTCAGGGCCTCCGTCCTGGAGTTGGGTGTGGCGGCAAAGCCCATCCCAGGGTGCTGCAGGTCCAGAGTCCAGCCTGACCCGGGGATGCCCCACCTTCTCCTCTTCTGGGCACTGATTGCCTTCATTCCCCATTGGGGGAACTGACATTTGAACCCAAGTCTTCCCACTTTTACTGTCTCCCCCATTGGAACACTAATACTTTTTGGTTTTGTATTTGTAACTCGAGTTTTAATCAATAAGCGATTAATAAATGCTTTTCATTCATTCATTCATTTATGCGTTCATTCATTCATTCATTTATGCGTTCATTCATTCATTCATTCATTTATGCGTTCATTCATTCATTCATTTATGCGTTCATTCATTCATTCATTCATTCCCCTAGGTCATATTGGTAGCTTGGTCCTCTGATTCCAAATCCAGGGTCAATCCCCAAATGACTGCCCCAAAACAAACGGGAGGGCATCACATCCCTCAGGGGTCTCAAAGGGTTTCAAATCCACTAGGGCAACACAGACTAATTCATCTAGATAGATCAGGAAGGGATCTCAAAGGTCATCAAATTCAACCTTCTCCTTTTACAGATGAGGAAACTGAGGCCCAGGGCAGTAAAGGTCATTCAGATCAAACTTATAAGATCACAGATGTGGGGCTACAAAGGACCTCAGGTTGTTTTGATGGAGGAGGGAACAGGTTCAGGTTGCTTTTTTTTGGCTCTCCTGAGGTTACATGTCAGAATCTGAACTCAGGTCCTCAGATTTCAAACCTAGCCCTCTTTCTATAGAAGCCTGCTGCTTTCTGCCTTCCCACTCACAGAGCTGGGGTGAGAGGATCTGGCAAGGTCACCAGGTTGGTCTGCCTGAAGTCATACACCAAATTAGGCCAAGCACCCAGGGGTGCTGGCTCCTCATTTCCTGCCTTCCTGGCTTAGCCAGACCCCTTTGTTGGAAGTAAGCCAGTTTGGGCTCTAACAAGGCCCTCTATTCATATGAGTTTTAAAAAATGGAATTGAAGGTAATTTGAGAAGGGAGGAAGCTGACAAGGGGAGGGAAGGCTGCCTGGAAGGGGTGAGCCCCGCCACATTGAGTTGGAGTCATTCTTCCCCCCTCCTTCATTTCTCTTTGCTTTGATTCTTCCAGGAGGCTGAATTACAAAGCTGGAGCTCAGGCATCACCTTCTTCTCTGGCCTAGAAGGCGACAAAGGCCAGAGCTTGGCCAGGGGTAGTAGGGCTGGTCCAAAGGGACTTCCCTCTTTCGGTTACCGTCCATGGGTCTGCCCTCCCGCCATGACGCTGGGTGCTTAGGCACTTGTGAGTGAGGAGGACAGCTTGGGAAAGGGGCAAGCTGAGAGCCAAGTTCAATGATCCTGGGTAGGGGTGGCCCAATGGGTGGATGGGAAAGGGGAAGCTTTCAAGCATTACCTGGAACAGGTAAAGGGCCACTAGGCAGATGGTGCATGTGCCCTGCCTGGGGGTCCCAAGAATCCTAGAACCCTAGATCTGAAGCCACAAGAGACCTGGGAGGTCGTATAGTCCAAAGCTGCTCTTCTAACAGATGGAGAAACTGAGGCCCAGGAAGTGAAGACTCAACCCAAGCTCACACAGGCCTAAGTGGCGAAGCTGGCATTTGAGCCAAGTCCTTTCATTCCCAGCCCAGCCCTCTTTCCACTCTTTCCCCCTATCTAATCTTTTACCAAGTCTTGTCACATTTCTACCTTGACTCTTGCCCTTGCTTAATCACCACTGCAGGGCAGGGCCTCATGTCCTCCCTCCTGGATTGGTGGGGAAGAGTGGGGGAATCGCCAACCTCCAGTCTCCCCACTCCAATCCATCCTCCATTCAGCCACCAAAATTATTTCCCTAAATTGCCGATCTGACCATCCCTGCTTAATATACTCCCATAGCTCCCTATTACCTCCAGGTTCAAATGTAAAGTCCTTTGTTGGGCATTCAAAGCCCTTCACAACCAGATCTCTTCCTAGTGTTCCAGGCTCCAAGCTCTTTACTCCCCTCTACAGTCTAGTGACATTGGCCTACTTTCGGGTCCTCACCTAAGATACTCCATCTTCTACCGCCATGTTTTTTTTTGTTTGTTTTTTTTTAAACCAGCTGTCCCCGTGCTCTCCCCACTCACCTCCGACTCCTGGCTTCCCCCGTGTCCTCCAAGATTCTGAAATCAGTTCCAGTCCTCACTTCTTCAGGAGGCCTTCCTCAGCCCCTCCAGCTGGAGACCCCCTTTTCCTCATGGACCACCTTTCCAGCTACTCTCTATCTAGTTGTTCATTCATAGCTGTCAGCTTGGGGATGGGGGAGGCCTCATCAAAAAGCAAATGAATATATAACACAGACTGAGAGCAGAGGACTCTTGTTTTGACTGAATGGGTCCCTTTGGGTGCCTCAGTTTCCCTTCTAGCAGCAATTATACTAGAGGAGCTGCCCCATAGATGACCCTCTCTATGAGTCTCTGAATTGTAGACAAATCTGCAGGGCTTCTGCTCCACCTGAAACAGATCCCTATGGATTCCCCGATGCCTGGCCCCAGAGGGCTGCCATCTTCCCTCCCATCATGGATGAGGCCATGCTTGGCTTGGGGACGAAGGCCCTCTACAGAATAAACCACCGCTTAATGCTATCCCCATCCCAATTGATGTTCTTCTTTTCTACCAAAGAACCATAGAGAGGACAGTGAAGAGTCATTGAAGAAGCAGAATGTCTCCTTCCTGCCCTCAGCTCTTTGAACCCTCTGAGAAGTCTCCATTTGGTCAAACATAATTAGAACTATGGGGCTAAAAGGGGAAAAGGGGTCTCCATGTTATAGATGACAAGCACCTGAGGCCAAGAGATATCATTGGTCAAAGGTCCCTCCAGGTCTGAAAAGACAGAGGCAGAATTCTAACACAGATCATGAGATTTGGAGCTAAGAAGGACCTGAAAGCAACTTCCTCATGTGAAAAGGGGAAACTGAGGCCTGGAGAGATGAAGATAACTCACCCAAGGCTTTACAGGTTACGAATAGCCAAATCTATGTACTTGAGACTATTTCTAGAGAGAGAAAGCTTCCTGTGGCCCTGTCCTAGGTCTTGGGCGCCTTCTTGCCTCCATCTAGGCCCATGGAAGCCCTTTCCCACAGCCAGCCAGACTCACAGGGACTCCTTCCTGAGAGCACACAGAGAGCCCTCCCTGCCTCCATCCAAGCCTGCAGAGATCTGGCTATTCAAACATCGTGCATGTTGGGAAACTGACCCATTTTCCCACAGGCCAGTTACTAGTGACTGGCTAGGTCAGAAGATTGGGTAAAACTATTCAAAGTGATTAGGGCCATTAATTATCACCAGAGAAGTTGATCAGTCCTTTCCATTTTCATTTCTGTGTCTCCCCCCCCCCCCTTAATTCTTAAAACAAAACAACAACAACAAAAAACTGGTATGGCACAGGCAGGTAGGGATGATCTTGAAGCCAGGAAGATCTTAGTTTCAAATCCTGCCTCTGAAACAGTCACCGTGTGACCTTGGGTAAGTCACTGCTCTCAGCACTCTAGTACAGACGACTCTCTGCCATTGGCAGGGGGAGTTCCCCGTTTCAGTGAAATCACAAATCTAGTCCCTATGCTTCTTGATCCTAGAATTAGGTTAGAATGACCCAAAGTGATATTTGGGTAGTTAAATCCCACTAATTATCAACTAAATCATTGTGGGAAAGGAGTGACCTTCCATCTTGATCCACAGGCAGAAACCAGGGATGTTTGAGCCTGAGCCAAGGAGTGGCTACTGGAGAGGAGGAAGCATTTCCTGGGATGCCACTGTAGAAAGACAGGCTTCATGTGGATCTGGGAGGGAGAATTCCCTCCTCCCGCCTCTTCCTAGAGCATCTATCCCATTGGAGTCTGCCAAAAGGAAAATACCATGAGCAGTCCCAAGGCGGGCAGAGAGCCCTTGCTCCTCAACCCAAATCCAGCTCCCCAGTAGCAACCACAGAATGGATGGCCAAGGCCTTCCATGGGTGAAGTTCTGTGCTGGGACAGAGGCAGGGGCAGAGGGCTTTCCTTTCCTTATCTCATTAGAAACTCACAATAACCCTGAAGCACATTCTATTATCAACCTGTGCTTTATGGATGCCATCTTGAATCCAGGGCAGAAGCCCTGTTGTGGTGGGAACCCTTGGGTCTTGGGATCACAGAACTCAAGAAATGAAGCTGGCAGGAAACTCAGAGGTCATCTGGGCCAACCCCTTCATTTGATAGAAGAGGAAACTGAGGTCTAGATATGCTGGGAGCCATCAGACACACAGTAGTTAATCGCAAAGATATATTTTGAACCCAACACTTGAGACTCCAGTTATGGAGCCATACTAACCCTCATGTCCCGTTTCTCTTGTGAGCCCATTGGGGCCCAAGATTGAACTTATAATAACGAGAGTATTCATTTCAGGAACACTAATAACATTGCATGTTTCTCAAGAATAAACCTATAAATAAATCAGGTAACACTCCACTGAGTCTCTCTTTTTATTTGTCCAGGAATGAAATTAGAGGTACTTTTAGCATATTTTTACATTTATATGATATTTATTTCTTACCAAACAATAGTATTCTGTCACCATCATGTACCACGATTTATCCATCCATTCTTCCATTGATGGGCATCCCAACAATTTCCAGTTCTTTGTCACCGCAAAAAGAGCTGCTATACATATTTTTGTACAAATAGATCCTCCCCCTGTTTTTTAAAAAATCTTCCTGGGATATTTAGTAGTGGAATTACTGTATCAAAGAATATGTAAAGTTTTCTAGCCCTTTGGGCAAGGTACCAAATGGTTCTCCAGAATGGTTGGATCAGGATACAATTCCACCAACAATGCATTAGTGCCCGTTTTTCCACATTCCCTCCAGCATCTGTCATTTTCCTTTTCTATCATTTTAGCCAATCTATATGAGACATGAGGTAGTATGACAGAATTGTTTTAATTTAAATTTTGCATATTATTAACAATTTAGAGCATTTCCCCATGTGACTACAGATAGCTTTGATGTCTTCTTCTGAATGCTTTCTGTTTGTATCCTTTCACCATTTACCAACTGGGGGAATTCCTATAAATCTTTAAGACCTATGAAATTCTCCCCCCTCACAAAAGCCCTGCAAGGTGCATCACGTAACTGTGAATGCCCCCCCCCTTTTTCCCAGATGAGAAAACAGAGGAGAAAATGATTCTTAGAAGAAGAATCTCTTCATAGAGGAGAATCACCTTCATCCAGATGGTCTAAAATGTGCCAAGAGCCTTTCCCTCATCTTCCCAATGAGGCCAGGTGTGTGACTCCTGCTTTCTACTTCTTACTCTGCTACTAACTGATGGTGTGGCCTTTGCTCCTAAGATCTTTAGACCATACCTTCTTCAACCTGACTTTGGGAATGTCAAGGCCTCCCTTCCCTCCACAGATCCTGTCCCAATATTTTGAGTGATATAACAATATAATAATGAGAATATGATTATAGTATCAATAAACCCAATATTATCTATAAAATCAAATATCACCAATAAAGAGAATGACTGTTTAGCCAATGGCTCCTTCCTGCCTGTCTTTGCCCTGGTGGTGCCTTACACCTGAAATGCCATTCCTTCTTACCGCCATCCCTTGGAATCTCCCCCCAACTGCTTCAGTCTATCACCTAGATTTCTATAAATGCTCCCCCACCTCTCCATGCCCAAAGTAGATTCCTGGAGGGCCTCAGTATCTCCATCACCCAGCCCAAAGCAAGTGCGTAGGAGACACACATAAAATCAGGAGGTTAAGGCCCCCCATTCTTCCCCTTCCCAGGGCCAGGCCCCAGGAGCTTCCCCTTTGGGGAAACCATCTCAAATCCCACCATTCAGGCCAGAGCCCATCTTAACGAAGCAAATGATCTCTTCCACGGTCACTGGACATGGCTGGGTTGGGCTCTTTCCTCTCATCCCCAGTCTGGCGGAGCTGGAGACTCCTGAGAAGGTCAGGAAATGTGGGCAGAGAGTCATCGCTAGAGAGGCCAGCTATGAACGGAGGACCCAGGGCCTCCCAAGTGGGTCAGAAAATGTCCACGCTGTTACTGGGGACCTCAGCCTCCCCGCCCCAGGCCTCTTCTCCTACTGGCCTGGGCGTCAGACGATACAACCCTCAGGGGGATCCCAATGAGGAAGACTCTACTCTGCTCAGGGCCCTCTGAAGTCATCCTCCATCATCTTCCATCTGGGCTCAATACAATTCTTCGAGAAAGGCAATTCCAACCTGTTCAAGATGTTTTCCAGGAATGAAAATGAGCAAAGGAAGAAATCAGGCAAGTGATGATTTCGGGGAGGGAGCTTGATTGAAATTGCTGGATAATCAGACCCAGACACCCAGAGGCAGACGTGCCAGGGACCTGGTGGGCATGGCAATTTACCGCTGATTGGGACCAAGGTAGCTCCCAGGACCCAGAAGGGACCTTCAACCCTGCCTCGTCTAGTGTCTAAGGTTATAGATATGTTATATGTCATAGGCATGTGATATTATACTAACATCGATTATCTTATACCCTCCGTCTAATATGGGCAGCAAATGATACCAAGATGTGCCTAGAGTTCTGACCTCAGTCAGGAAAATGAATTCAAATCCTGC
This sequence comes from Monodelphis domestica, assembly GCF_027887165.1. NCBI lineage: Eukaryota > Metazoa > Chordata > Mammalia > Didelphimorphia > Didelphidae > Monodelphis > Monodelphis domestica. Next base: position 415,649,944 of record NC_077230.1, on the reverse strand, counting down.
TGTGTGACCCTGGGTGCACAGTTAACCCCTCCTGGCCTCAGCTTCTGCATCTGTAAAATGGGAATAATAATGGTACCTACTTCACAGGGTGGTTGTTTTTAGTCTCAGTTTCTTCAACTGTAAAATGAGGATAATAATAGCACCTATTATCCAGGGTGAAGGTCAAGTGAAATATTTGTGAAGTGCTTAACACAATGCCAGGCACATAGGAGACACTAGAGAAATGCTTCTTCTCTTCCCTCTTTCCCAAGGTCACAAAAACTCTATGACCCTCTTCTCACATCCTCCTCTAGAAAGAATCCCTCCTTCTCTCTCTCTCTCTCCCTCTCTCTCTCTCTCTCTCTCTCTCTCTCTCTCTCTCTCTCTCTCTCTCTCTCTCTCTCTCTCTCTGTCTCTCTCTTTCTCTGTCTCTGTCTGTCTGTCTGTCTTCCTCCCTCTCTCTCTCCTTCTCTCTCTGTCTCTCTCTGTCTCCTTCTGTCTCTCTCTTCCTCTCTCTCTGTCTCTCTCTCTCTGTCTCTCTGTCTGTCTGTCTATCTCTCTGTATGACTCTGATTCTCTTTCTGCCTCTGTCTTGCTGCTTCTGTGTCTGTCTCTTCTCTCTCTTCCTTCCTGACTGATTGCTCCTGCTCAGTCTCCTTTGCTGGGTCAGTTCTGCCAAGCTTTACATGGCCCTGCCCCCAGACTCTGTCCCAGTCGTTCTTATTTTCTCTCTTTTCCTTGTCTCCTTTGTTAACCTCATCAGCTCCCATGGGTGAAATTGGTGGTAGACAAAGTGTATTCTGAGGACCCCAGGAAGACCCTGAGTTCCTTTCACAGGACCCACAAGGTCAAAGCTCTTTTCATAAGAATATTAGGATGTTTTGGAGTCAATAAGGCAAATATCAATAGATAAAACCCATGTAAACATGGGGCATGTTCCTCAATATTTTTTAAATCCTTACCTTTTGTATTAGAATCAATATCATGTATTGGTTCCAAGGCAGAAGATCAGTAAGGGCTAGGTAATAGGAAATTAAGTGACTTGCCCAGGGTCATACAGCCTGAAAGTGTCTGAATTTAGATTTGAACCCAGGACATCCCATCTCTAGGTTTGGCTCCAAGCTTCCTGCTCCTCAATAATTTTTAAGAGGGTAAAGAGGTCCTGAGACTAAACAGTCAAAACTTTTGGGTTAAATGGTCATCTCTAGGCAGACGACTTCCAGGTATATATATCTTCTCTGAACTCCATCACCTCCATCACCTGTATATTGGGAATTTCCTAATAATAACTCAATGTGTTCAAAGCAGAGATTGGTCCTCCTCCTCCTCCTCTTAACTTCCCTGTTTCTGTCAAGGGCATCACCATCTCCCTGGGATCCCCAGTTGACTCTCTGCATAGCCTATGGATTGTCAAATCTTGTCCATTTTACCCAATAATCTCACTTTCCATCTGCTATCCTTCTTGATCCTCACATAGCCAGGACCCCAGTCCAGTGAACCAATCAGCATTTTTCAACACCAGACACCCATGCTGGGTGCTAGGTAGAGACAAAATTGAAATAGACCTCACCCCCATGGAACTTATATTCTGGGGTGGGGGGTAACATGTACATATACGTCTATAAGAAAAAAATACTTTAATATGGATTGTGAGACATGGGAGATACTGACAAGAACCATTCAGCATGGAGTGCCCACATTGAAAAAGATGACTGTGTTCTATGAGCAAAGCAGAACTGCTGTAGCCGAAAAGAAAAGTGAGATGCACAAATTTAGAGCCCTCTCCATCCCAAATGTTCATAGGGACTATTTGTACCGTATCCGTGGGAGAGCCTTCCCAGCCCAGTTGGTCTGCTCAGCCACAGTACATTGACCAAAGTGATGTCATTCTGGTCCTCTGCCAGTACCAAGGACAATAACCAACCAACCAACTTGTGAATATGTTGTCCTTCTCAGTGGAATATAAACTCTTTGAGGGCAGGGCTGGTTTTGATTTTGGCTTCATATCTCAACCAATGCCTGGCACATAGTAGGCACTTAATTCAAATGCTTATTGATTCAATTTCAATTCTAGCCAATAAATATTTATTAAGTATATACTATGTGCTTGTGGACACTGCCAGGGCAAAGATACAGAGATGAGACATGGAATGGATATGGGCAACAGCAAACAAGTCGATTGGACTGAAGGGAAAGGAATAAGAAATAAAATGGAAGTAAGTATATGTGTGGTGGGGACAGTTCCGTAGCACAGTGGATAAATAACCAAGCCTGGAGTCTGGAGGTCCTGGGTTCAAATTTGGCCTCAAATAATTCCTAGCTGTGTGACCCTGGGTAAGTCACTTACCCCGCCTCCCCCTTTGACTAGCCTTTACTGCTCTTCTGTCTTAGAATTGAGACCAAGAATTGTCCCAATTGCCTCGCCTTTACTGCTCTTTTATCTGGATTTCAAGACAGAAGGTAAGGTTTGGTTTTCTTTTTGTTTTTAAATATATGTCTGGTAGGGGATAGATGGGAGCAATGGGAAGAGATTTTCCCCATTTTTTGGGATTTTTGAGAATCTCCAAATTCCTCTGAGAGCAAACTTAGAAAAAGAGAACTTAAGAGTTCTAAATCTAGTCTAGAAAGGAGCTGATCTGCTTCTGAATTTCAACCAGTGAATGAGTACCCCAAGCCTAGAACGCTGCCTCCTCCTTCCCATCTCCTCGTTTCCTTCATTCAATCCCTATGAGAAATGTACCTAGTCACTAGTGATGACCTTGGAGGGAAAGTAGTGACATAGTAATACTTAGAGAGGCTTCCCAGCTTACAAAGCCTTCCAGGTGTGTCCTATTCATCTCAGGAGCTCTAGTAGCCCCTCTTCTCTTCTAAGTTAAGAATATCAAAGTTCTTTTTTGCTGGGGGCAGCTGGGTAGCTCACTGGATACCTCAGTGGTACCTCAGCCAGGCCTAGAGATGGGAGGTCCTAGGTTCAAATCTGACCTCAGACACTTCCCAGTTGTGTAACCCTGGGCAAGTCACTTGACCCCCATTGCTTAGCCCTTACCACTCTTCTGCCTTGGAACCAATACACAGTATTGATTCTAAGACAGAAGGTAAGGGTTAAAAAAAAGTTCTTTTTTTTCTTTCTTAAAGAAAGCCAGGAGAGACAAAAGCAAAAGAAGGAGCTTCCTCCCCAGGTACCTTCTGTGTTTAGTGCCCACCCGCTCAAAACCCATCCCCCATCTCTGCTCTGCCACTGTGGACTAGACATCCCAGGGGGCCTAACTGTGTCCGAGCAGTAGGTGGACGGAGGCTACCTGACTTCCCTGGGAACATTCTGTGCTGGACAGGAACAGGTTGAAATCACCTAATATCCTTCCCCAGGTAGCATTACTGCTTGTCCTGTGGCCCAAGGGACTTGGCACCCAGGGAAGACGGACTGGAAACTCCAGCTCTGCAGGCCCTACTTTCCCATCTCATAGTATAAGCTCCTGCCATAGGAAATCTTTCAGAGACTTAAAGTTTGTAGGGGAAGGAGGTGGACATGGGAAGAGGAATAAAACATCTGGAGAGATCTTACGGGTTCTTTCCCATCTGACTCCAACAATCCCCTTCACACTCCATACTCCAGCCAATCTGGACTTATTGTCTGGTCCTCAAAAATGGCAAAACATCTCCTTCCCCTAAGTCTTTGCCTAGTCTGTGTGCCCCACCTGGACTGAACTAAGTAAAAATCCTTAGCTTCCTTCAAAGCTCCATTAAAGCACCTCCCAGAAGCCTTTCCAGAAAGAAAGAAATTGTTCATTCTCTCTCCTTCCTGAAATGACTAATATATACTTGTCTGCCTCTCTCCCCTCAGTGTCACTTAGTGAGGCGATGACTGTTTTAAAGCATTTACTATATGCAAAGCGATCTCTGGGAGCTCACAGTCTAGTGAGGAGACCACTCTGGCCATCCAAACTTTGTGCAGGATAGATTGAAGGCACTCCCAGAGGGAAGGCACTAATTAGCCTTGAAGGGGATCAGGGAAGACCTCTTACAGAAGGAGGGCTTTGAAGGGAGATTTGAAGGAAGCCAGGAGGCAGAGATGACTGGAGATATAATAAATACAAATTATTGTCCAACCATTCATTTTCACCTTTACAGAGGCTAATAGAAAGGAGGGCAAACTGGGGGAGGGAGAGGTCAGAAACTAAGCAGGGGGAAATAGGATGGAGCAATACACAGTCATCATAATGGTCCACATTTTTTTTTACAAGCCTTTCTAATAAAGGCTTCATTTCTCAAATACACAGGGAAATGAGTTGAATATACAAGAATACAAGTCATTCCCCAGTTGATAAATAGTCAAAGAATATGAACAAGCAATTCTCCAAAGCTCTCTTTAGTCATGCAAAAAAAAAAAAGGCTCCAAATCACTATTATTTAGAGAAATGCAAATTTAAAAACTCTCTCAGATTGGCTCTTATGACAGAAAAGGAAAATGACAAAACTTGGAAGGGGTGTGGGAAAATGGAGACACTGGTGCACTTTGGGGGAGTGGTGAACTGATTCCATCCCTCAGGAGAGCAATTGAACCTCTGCCCAAAGGGCTATAAATGCATGCACTTTGCCCCAACAGTATCCTTACTAGGCTTGTTTCCTAAAGAGAGAAAAAACAAAAAAGGGGAAGGGCCTATCTGAACAAAAATATTTAAAGCAGTGTTTTATAGGGAGGCAAAGATTTGGAAAGTGACTATGACTGTAGTATATGAAGAGCTCAGAAAAACCTGGAAAGATTTGCATGAACTGAAACAGAGTGAAATAAGCAGAACCAGGAGATCATTATACACAGTGTCAGGAATACTACATAGTGAAGAACTGTAAAGAAGAGTTATTCTCAACAATACAATGGTTCAAAGCAATCCCCAAAGGACTCATGATAAAAAATGCCATTGCTTTCCAGAGAAAAAGAAAAAGAACTGAGTTCGAATCTAGACCAAAGCAAACTTTTTTCACTTTCTTAATTTTTTTTTCATTTGAGTTTCCTTCTACAAAGGTATTAATATTGGGAAATGTTTTACATGATTGTATATGTAAAATTTATATAGGATTGTGTACCATCTCAAGGGGGATGAGTGGGGAGGGAGAGAATTTGAGATTCAATATTCTTTGAAAAATGTTGGACCTCAGCCACTTCCTAGCTGTGTGACCCTGGGGAAGTCACTTGACCCCCATTGCCTAGCCCTGACCACTCTTCTGCCTTGGAATCAATACACAGTATTGATTCCAAGACAGAAGGTAAGGAGTTTAAAAAAAAAGAAAGAAAGAAAAAGAAAAATGTTGAAAACTGTCCTTACATGTAATTGGGAGGAAATAAGATAAAATTTAATACCTTAAAATAAAGAAACAAGAAAGAAACCAAGAATGCTGTATTGCAGTGTGTGGAGGGAAGAAATAAATTACAGGGCAATTGGGAAGATAAGAAGGGACCTGGTTGTTGTTGTTCAGTCATTTTTTAATCATGTCTGACTGACTCTTCATAACTCCATTTGGTGTTTACTTGGCAAAGATCCTGCAGTGACTTGCCATTTCCTTCTCCAGTCCATTTGACAGGTGAGGAAACTGAGACGGTGGTATGACTTGCCCAGAGTCACACAGCTAGTAAGCATTTGGGGTTTTCTTTTTTTTTTTTACCCTTGCCTTCTGTCTTAGAATCAATACTGTGTACTGGTTTCAAGGCAGAAGAGGGGAAAGGGCTAGGCAATGGGGGTGAAGTGACTTGCCCAGGGTCACACAACTAGGAAATGTCTGAGGTCAGATTTGAACTCAGAATTTCCTGTATCTGGGCCTGACTCTCAATCCACTGAGCTACCTAGCTGCCCCCTGGGGTTTTCTTTCAAAGATCCTGGAGTGATTTGCCATTTCCTTCTCTAGCCCAATTTGATAGAAGAGGAAACCGAGGTAAAGTTGGTTAAATGACTTGCCAAAGGTCACCCAGCTAATAAGTGTCTGAGGTGGAATTTGAACTCACGAAGATGTCTACCTGATGCTAGGCTTGGCACTCTACTCACTGCACCACCTAGCTGCCCTTGGAATGTATTTGGTTGTGAAGGATACTAAATGCCAAACAAGATTTTATATTTCATTTTGGAGGTAATAGGGAGCCAATGAAGTTTCCTGAGCAGGCAGAGGTGACATGCCCGGACCTGCGTTTTTAGGAAATCACTCTGGCAGCTGTGAGGAGGATGAACTGGAATGGAAAGAGAGTTGAAACACCAGTTAGGAAGCCACTGCAGTCCTCCAGGTGATTAGATGGATGCTGTGGGACCAGAGAGAAGAGGATGACAGGAAAGCTAGAAGGGAACAAGGTCTGACAGTCTATGTTCTAAGTTTTCCCCCCCAGCTCTGACATTCTCAGCTCTCTGGTCCATCCCGGCTCTAGACTCATCATCCCATAATTGCTGTTTGGTTCATGGGTCGGGGGAGAGCCAGGATGGTTGTGCTTTTTGTCCGGACTGCCCTCTTCTAGGTCTTCCACAGTTTCCACCAAAACTCCCAGAGACCCAACCTCCCTCCTTGTTTCTGTTTAACCTGATACTCAATAGGCTTTGATACCACCAGGTAAGTGGGACAAAGACCAGGTCCCCTTCCCTCTGTCCCCCAGGCGATCATTTCCAAGAATGTCAGCAGGTCTGAGAAATTCTTCCTGGAAACTGACATTCTTTTCATTCCTGGAAGTATCTGGAATGAACTTAATTCCAGTTTGACAGGCTGCCCCACCCGGCAACCAAGACCCAAGGAAAGGGTGACCCCCCTCCCCGGTCATTCCAGGACCCCTCCCCAGGATGGAGCTCTGCCAGAGTTAGCTAAAAATCCTTAAGCCCTGAAGGCTTTTTGTGACTTTTTCTCTCCCTTATCTAGTCTATGGGGTGGAGGAATGGAAAGAGATGTTAGGTAAGTTGAGTTCCTGGGAATCTTGTGAATAATATTTCCAGGATTCCAAAGCCTTGCTTACAGGTGTTAGTCTGGGGGCTGCTTCCAGCTCTCATGCAATTCTGTTAGCCATTCTCCATCCGACAAATACCCAAATCATCCTGACTCCACTATTCCTAACTGAAAAAGTTTCAATAGCTCCCAAGTACCCTTAAAAAAAGTGATCTCCTCAAACCTGATATTGAAAGTTCCTTATAATCTGACTTCAATCAGCCTTTTAAAACTTCTATTTCATTCTTTTATTAACTCAAATTGACTAAATTCACTCATTTGGGGGCAGCTGGGTGGCTCAGTGGATTGAAAGCCAGGCCTAGAGATGGGAGGTCCTAGGTTCAAATCTGGCCTCAGACACTTCCCAGCTGTGTGACCCTGGGCAAGTCACTTAACTCCATTGCCTAGCCCTTACCACTTTTCTGCCTTGAAACCAATACACAGTATTGATTCCAAGATGGAAGGTGAGGGTTTAAAATAAATAAATAAATGAATGAATTGGCTCATTTGCTATTTCTCAGACTTGATAATCACCTTCTCTAGGCTTTTTTATGCCTACACAGAATATCCTTGCTAGTTCTGGGTGGGAAAGAAGGGAAGGAGACAACTTGAATCATATAACTTCTGAAAATTTATGTGGAAATTTGTTATTGAATATAATAGGTAAAAATAAAAATATCTTTGTAAAATCAAAAAACAAAAACAAAGTGCTCCTTAAAGAAATACAGAACAATTGCAATAGCTGGAAGACTAGTCAGTGCTCATGTCTGGGCCTTGCCAATAAAATAAAAATGATGATACAATCAAGGCTAATTTGTACTTTTAATGCTCTACTAATCAAATGATCAATGAGATGCTTTGCAGAATTTGATAAAATAATCACAAAATTCATGTGGAAAAACCAAAGATTTAAAATAGCAAATAAGGGAGATGATGAAGGGGAACAGCACTCCTGCCTTTGCCCCTTGGGTCATGAGGATGTGCTTCCTCCCCCCTGTCTCCTTTTACTCCTCTGAATTTCTCTCTTCCTCTTAGAGCAAAGGTTCTTAATCCCCCGTGTCAGAGTGGTAAAGCCGATGGGTCTCTACTCAGAATTTTGTTGTTGTTCTTTAGTCATTTTCAGGCTCACTCACTATGTCCAGCATTCTTGTTCAGTCATTTTAGCCATGTCTGACTTTTTCCTTCAACACTTTCTGTCTTAATAATGACTCTAAGTCACGCCTGACTCTTTGTGATCCCATTTGGGTTTTTCTTGGTGGAGATACTGGAGTAGTTTTACCATTTCATTCTCTAACTCATTTAACAGATAAGGAAACTGAGGCAAATAGGTTTAAATGACCTGTCCAGGGTCACACAGCTAAGATAATAGAGTGGTTGGTCATTTCCTTCTCCAGCTCATTTAGCAGATGAGGAAACTGAAGCAAATAGGGTTAAATCACTTGCCCAGGGTCACACTTCAGGAAAATGTCTGAGCCCAGATTTGAGCTCATGAAGATGAGTCTTCCTGTCTCCAAATATGGCACTGTGCCACCTTGTTGCCATAAAGTTTAAATTTATAATTTTTACTAAATATGAGAGTTATAATATATTGTGGTCACTGATTTGAAAATATTATAGCTTAAGTCAAAATGGCTTTTAGCAGTTTTTATTTATAAAGAGATGGAAAGAGTGAAAGTGTAAAATGTAGATAAAGAGACAGATTCCTAACAATCCTACCAGCCCTTCTCTGGTGAAGTCCAGGTCAGTCCTGGCAGGGGCTTCCCCAAACCCAATCTCCACATGGATTTCCCAGTAATCCTCAGCCAGAAGTCCTGATGGTATCTTCAGCCAGAGTTCCACCAACAAAGCCTCCTCCAAAGCCAAGGCAGGAATCTCAGTCACTCACCCAGCAAGCCAACATAGGATCCAGGGAAAAAGTCTCCTTCAAAGCCAAAGCAGGGATCTCAGCCACTCACTCCAAACTGTAGGAAAGGAATGATCTCCCAGACCATGTTGGTCTCTTTCTATACCCCTTTTTCCACATCACTTCCTGTTACTCCTCCACTTCACAGAAAACAATGGCAGTCTTTAAATTTGCCTAGTACTGTCCAGGATGGGGGGTGGCAGTGGCCTTTGGAGGTATGAACTTACTCTAGTAAGTGACTCTTGAACTCTTTACTTAATGGTAAGTAGGGATACTTTAAGTTCTTGATTTGATTAGCAAAAAATAGATAAGGGGAGAGTTAATCCTATCTTTTCCATCCCCCCTGTTATTCTTTGGGAGACTAGTCTATCCAATGAATCATTTAACATAACTAGCTTATACCTCTAAAGATCTTCTAGCTAAAGGTACATACAATATTGAGTTTTCTAAGAGGAAACTAAAATAGTTGGAGATAAGAGGGAAATAGAAGAGAGAGAGAGCAAAACCAGTGTTTGCTAGGTGCACTGACAAAAAGTCAATTAGGGAGCAGTCCCCTTTGGCATAAGAGTTTACATTCAGAAAAAATGTGTTCAACTCCCTTCAGTTCAATCAATTACATCCCAAAGTTCATTCTGGATCTTCTGATGCAGTGTAGGTTTCTTTAAGGCACTTTATCCAAATAGTTCACTTTCTTGATTCGAGGAGTTAGCAAGCTTCTTTTCCTGAAAATTCTCTCAAAAATTTTTAAATCTTGGATTTTATGAAAATTATACACTGCCTCTACTCAGAATAGTAATCTCTTAATAAATACATGTCGATTGACTCAACTGATTTGGGTTCATATCCTATCTTGACACTCATGAGCTCCATGAGCAAGGGAAACAAGGTAGAATGAAAGCGACACCTTGGTTCCAGAGTTCAAATCTGGACTCCACCCCATGCTACCTGAATGATGTCCCATGGGTCTCAGTCTCCTCCTTTGTAAAATGAGGTGGCTGGATTAGATGTCCTCAAAGGTCTTGTCTGGATCCAATTTGAAGGAATTAATAAATTTGTGTTACCACTGCAAAAAATAAATTATGAACCTATACTGAGCCTCATCTGTAAAGTGGGGATATTAAAAGCTTTAATACCAATTAAAACTTCACCAGCTTGAGGAAATGATGTATTGTAGATTATATTTTTTTTGTTATTATTATTTTTTTTGTTATTATTTTTTTGTTATTTTTTTTTTGTTATTATTATTATCTCTGTGTGCTTTTCTGCTCTCCCTGCTTTCCCTAGCAGAGTGAATTAAGTACCAAATGGTCATAACAGGGGACTCTAATAGAGCTGAGATCTACAAATTTATTTTTCCTTGCCAAGATCATTGAGAGGTGGTGTGGCATAATAGACGATTTTCAGGACTCAGAAATGTGAAAGTCCTGAGTTCAAATTTGATTTCTTGTATCGACTACTTCTGTGACCTTAAACAAATGCTGTATATCTCTAAACTTCAGTTTCTGTATCTGTGAAATAGGTACAATAATACCTGTAGCAACTCTTTCAGGGTCATTGTGAAGCTTAAATGAGATAACACATGAAAACACTGTAAGCATGAAAGCTTACCTAAATATCAATGTCTGTTGTTATTAAGTTATAGAAGGATTATTATACAATAATTTAGGGATTTCCATGTTATTACTATTTGCAATAGAGTGATCATTTAAAGTCAAAATCCTCTATCATATACCCATCAAACCACATGATCAATCATATATTTTTCTTTTGTGTTTCCGCTCCCACAGTTCTTTCTCTGGATGTGGATAGCATTCTTTCTCATAAGTTCCTCAGAATTGTTCTGGATCATTGCATTTCTACTAGTAGAAAAGTCCACAGGAGGTCCTGGGTTCAAATCTGACCTCAGACACTTCCTATCTGTGTCACCCTGGGTAAGTCACTTCACCCCTATCGTCTAGTCCTTACCACTCTTCTGCCTTGGAGCCAATACCCAGTATTGATACCAAGACGGAAGGTAAAGGGTTAAAAAAAAAGTCCATTACATTTGATTGTGCCATAATGTAAATGTTCTCCTGGTTCTGCTCCTCTCACTCTGCGTCAATTCCTGGAGGTTCTTCCAGTTCACATGGAATCCCTCCAGTTCATCATTCCTTTGAGCACAATAGTATTCCATCACCAACAGATACCACAATTTGTTCATCCATTCCCCAATCGAAGGGCATCCCCTCATTTTCCATTTTTTGGCCACCACATAGAGCACAGCTATGAATATTCTTGTACAAGTCTTTTTCCTTATGATCTCTTTGGGATACAATCCCAGCAGTGCTATGGCTGCATCAAAGGGCAGACAGTCTTTTAGCACCCTTTGGGCATAGTTCCAAATTGCCCTCCAGAATGGTTGGATCAATTCACAACTCTACCAGCAATGCATTAATGTCCCGACTTTGCCACATCCCCTCCAGCATTCACTACTTTCCTTTGCTGTCATGTTGAACAATCTGCTAGGTGTGAACTGGAACCTCAGAGTTGTTTTAATGTGTATTTTTCTAATCTGGAGGGATTAGAATATTTTTTCTTGTGCTTATTGATAGTTTTTATTTCATCTTGTGGAAATGGCCTATTCTTGTCCTCTTGTCCCTTGACCCTTTGTCGATTGGGGAATGGCTTGATTTTTTGTAGATTGGACTTAGTTCTTTATATATTGGGGAAATTAAACCTTTGTCAGAGAGTTTTGTTATGAATTTCCCCCCAGTTTCTAACATTTGTTTCTTTAAGCACCATGCGAGGCCCCTCGAGGGGTTTGCATTCTGTAGCATCTCAGAGAAAGGTTTTGAATCCAACCTTCTTGACTCCAACACTAGGACTCATTGGCTCGCTTCCTGCACATCAGGGTCTTAAATACAAGTCTGTGGAACTGAATTAATTGAGTGGGGCGGCCCTGAAGAGGGTCTGGGAGTGGGGTTTGCGGGGTGGTCAGAGAGCCTGTTAAATCATGGCGTCTGTGCCACAAGCCAAGGCCACCCAACGAGCGGCCCAGAGCCCCCATCAGGCCGTGCCTGAGCTCTCCCCAGAGAGACACTCAGGGGGCTCTGGGTCTCCAGGCTGCCAGGACCTGGGAGAGGCTGTGCAAACATCCTGGCTCCCCAGGTCTATGTATACGCCCAAAGGTCAACCCAAACTCAGTCATCTCTGGGGCAAGTCAAGCTATTTCCCATTGTCTGGGGCTGCCTGGGAGAGAGGAACCTTTGTGTTCCTTTCAACAAGAAACAAACAGACTCCAGAGACTGAAAGATTCTTGGGCTGGAGGCCAGGGAGGGTCCTGTGGGTGCAGGGGCAGGTTCAGGGCTTTGTCCTAGCTGGGGGGGAGCTCTAGGGCTGCTAAGAGGATCCCCCACTTCTGGAAGAGCTCATCTGCCTCCTCTTCTCTACACTGCCCTCATCCCAGCCTCACCTCAGGCCTGCCCAATGGGCAGTGGTCTGAGGCTACAGGCAGCATTGTCCCCATCTTATAGAACCAGGAACTGAGGCTTTAAGAGCCAAGCCAATGCAATGGGGGCTCCCAAATTTGAAAGGGAGTGATAGCATTCACAGCTCCTCAGCCATGGAGAAGGGGCAGGAAGGCCACACAGTGGCTAGAGCGCCAGGCCTGGAGTCAGGTAAACTTGAGTTCCAATCGGACTTCAGATACTAGCTGTGTGACCCTGGCCAAGTCACTTAACCCCCCTTGCCTAGTCCTTACCACTCTTCTGCCTTGGAGCCAGTACACAGTATTGATTCTAAGATGGAAGGTGAGGGTTTAAAAAAGAAAAAAATCAAGGTGAGAGAGATGATGAGTGCCCAACCCAAGAGGGTCACCATGTGAGTGAGGAGAAGTCGTGGGATGTAAGAGATATTGTCAAAGCAGCGAGACTTGGTAGTTGATGGGATAATGGAGGTGAGGGGGGGATCCAGGAAATTCTGAGATCTGGATCATAACCATTGCTAAGCGTGGCTGAGGTACAGTGAGAAGGAGGCTGGAGAAATGGGAGGTTAAGGTGTTTGAGGAAGCATCATCCATATTAAAGTCCTCTAGTATTCACGGCAGGAGCTGGGGAGGAGGAGATGGGGATCCCCATGCTGGGCTCCTTGAGAAAGGAAGAAGAATGGTCTCTGAGATGGCCCACTGCAGCTGCCACGATGCTGATTAGGTGGACATTTTTAGTGAGTGGACTTCAAAAGAAAAAAGATCACTGAGTGAAGGAGGCCAAGAGAGAGTCTGGAATTGAGGATGGGGAACCAAGGTCCTTCTCCACACCCAATACCATAGTCCCCCTCCAGGACCAGAGGAAGGGGTAAGGGGCTAAGGGAGAGGGAGAGGGAGAGAAGGCACAGTCAGCGCTAGAGAGGACAGCCCAGGAGCAGTGCCAGGTCTCAGGGCCAATGGATGGAAAGAACGGGAAAGAAAGAGTTCCAGGATGAAAGGGAGTTGGTTAATGATGGAGCAGAAAATCCGGAGAGCACAAAAGAAGAGGTGGGTAAGGTTGGATTGGGATCTAGTTGGGGTCAAGTTGAGGGGGATAGAGTAAGAGAACATGGTGGAGCAGGAGATAATTTCTTCATAAATGACCACTAATTATTACAGGGAGAGGGGGAGAAACACGAGAGGTTATAGGGATACCAGTAGTAGCAGATGGAGAGTAAAGCTCAAAGTCTCCAAGGGATGCTGCAGAGAGAGTGGTGTCTGGACTGAGTCTGTCCTACTTGAGAAGGTGATAGAGGATGTTGAGGCATTGGGGTGAGGATGGAGTTGTCTCCCTCACTCCCCCTTTCTCATCCTGGACAGAGACAGCTACTCAGCTGCAGAACCTGGGTCTGGGTTTGGCCCTAGAGCCTACCAGGTGCAGATGGCACTGCTCTCCATCTTCAAGGTATTCTCCATCTCTTGAGGTTCTAGTCCTAACTACACTTGCTTGCTGGGCAACCTTGTGGGCAAGTTACTTCATCTACGTGGGCCTCAGTTTCCTACTCTATAAAATGGGGCTAATTATAGTATTTACCTGGTGATTTTAAGGTTTAAATGAGTGCCTTGTAAAATGAAGTTACCCTGCAGTTATGAAGTACCTACTGTTTACCAAGTACTTTTCTAAAATCTGGAGATACAAAGAAAAAACAAAGAAAGAAGAACGTGCTGCTTTTTTTTTTTAACTCTTACCTTCTGCCTTGGAAGCAATCCAAGGCAGAAGAGTGGTAAGGGGTAGCCAATGGGAGTTGAGTGACTTACCTAGGGTCACACAGCTAGGAATCAACTGAGGACAAATTTGAACCTGTCTCTAGGCCAGGTTCTCTCACCACTTTGCTGACCTTTATAGTTTAAATATTAGATAGGATTTGTGGATTCTGACCATCAGGTTGGGGCTTGTATTATTATTATTTTTTTTTATTGGGGTAGTGATGGGGATTTTGTAGTGGGTTATTAGTTCATCACACTCTCCCCCTACTCAGACTTAATCCAATTCTCTCCAAGCCTGTCTCCCCTTTTCTGTGCTCTCACAAAAGGGTAAGGAGACCAAAGGGGCTACCCTGACAGTCCCCAAGGGCAGCTCAATCATTCCCAAGCCAGAGTGGGGCCGTCTCCATCCTTAAGGTCTCTCAAGGCCACCATGATAAGATAAGGGCAGAGGCCTCTGCTGGCTGCATCCAGAGAGGGCAGGAACCTGAGAAACCTCCAAGATCAGTTTTTCTAGTTTGGGTTAGGAGTGTCACAAAGTCCTACTCTTCTGGGGGCCCCCAGGAGCCCCATGGCCTCTCTTTCTATCATCAAGATCCTAGAGAAATGGTCTGGACTCTTACAGAAAGGTGGGGATGTTCCAGATCTCTGCTGGGAGGAAGTATCCCTCTGAGACAGTGCTTAGGGGGTGAGACAGGCTCTCTTGTCCCTAAAGTCTGGGGAGTTTAACCCTTACCTTCTGTCTTAGAATCAATACTCTGCATTGGGTCCAAAGCAGAAGAGTGGTAAGGGGTGGAACACCTACTTGTACAACAATATTTACAGCAGTTCTTTCTGGGGTGCCAAAGAATTGGAAACTAAAGGGATGTCCCTCCATTGGGAAATAGTTGAGCAAAGTGTGCTAGACTATGGTGGGGATGGAATGCCCCCTAAATAATGTCTTGTATACAGCAAGTAATTAATAAATGCTTATCAATATCATTAAGACCCCTACCTGAAATTTAAAAAACCAACCAACCCTGGATCCCTGGCATTTATTGTGCTCTAAGGAATGATGAGTTGATGGGTTTCTACCAGAGCTGCGAAGACCTCCATGAACTGATACAGAGTGAAATGAGCAGAACCAGGAGAACAGTGTACACAGAAAGTGAAATACTGGATGATGATTATCTGTGAAAACTCGGCTACTCTCAGGGAATGCCATCCACCCCTAGAGAAAGAACTCTTGGAGCCGTCTTTCACATCAGTGTAGTTGAGGTTTTATTTGGGGGTTTGGGCCATATATAAGAGTGCCCCTACAACAATGACCAATAGGAAAGTGGGTTTTGCATGATAAAAAATAAAATTAAAAAGTTAATTCTTTAAAAAAAAATAAGTAATAAGGGTTAGGCAACTGAGGTTAAGTGACCTGCCCAGGGTCACACAGTGTCCAAGTCCAGATGTGAACCCAGGACCTCCTGTCTCCAGGCCTGGCGCTCTCTCCACTGTGCTACTTAGCTGTCCTACTGTAAAGTTTTTAATGCAGCAAGAGGGCTAGGCTGAGGTCCCGGCTTCATCACTGACTCTCTGTGACCTTGGATGAGTCTCCATTTCTTTGGAATCTGTCTCGTGTTTACTTATGGTGGGGAGGGGAGATGGTCTCCTCTTGTAGAATATTAATTCATTAAGGGCATGGACTGTTTCTTCTTCTTTTTCCTTCTTTTTGGTCTTTGTATTTTCAGAGTCTAGAATAGCCTCCCTATGCCTCCCCCCACCCAACCACCCATGGGATGTGTCCAGCTCCTGGCCAGGGATCAGGCCAATTTTGGACAAGGGAGGGGGAGAGGGGATGTGGGAAGAAGAATGGGTTCCTGAGGGTACCAGGAAGAGGAAGGCTTGGTTTCATTGGAAAATACTTGTGTTTGTCCAAGCTGCCTCCCCCTATGATTCCTCATAATTCCTAGAATTTTCCTCCTAAACATTCCTTTGGGGAAGAGATTCTTTCACTTTTTTTCTCCCCAAACCCCTAAGTAATGTCTGGTATACAGCAAGTAATTAATAAATGCTTATGAAATAAAAAACAAATCAATCCTGGATCCCTTGTATTTATTAAATGCTTACTGAACTGAATGGAAAGGAATTACTGGAGCTGGGGTGAGGAAACTTGGATCCCACTTCTGGTCTTATTACCCGTGACCCTGAGAAAGTCACTTGGACTCTATTGGACTCCATTTCCTTATCTCTCAGATGAAGGGGTGGACTCAATGGCCTCAGAAGTCCCTTCCAGCTTTAAATCTATGATCCTAGGGACCTCATGACCTTGGACCAGTCACTCCCCCTCTGGGCCTCAGTTTCCTCCCCTATAAAATGAAGGTTCAGGACTCAGTGGTCTCTGAGGTTCCTGACAGCTCTAGACCTAGGATCCTCAAGTTGGCAGGTAGCTTAGAGATCAGGGAGTTCTCCGATCTCCTTTTTCAGTAGTAGAAACTGAGTCTGTATCCTGACCTCCTCTTCGAGCTTTCTGATGCTTCAAGATTTCCTCCCTTGGAGAAGGCGGGTCCAGGCGATGTCCATAGCCCTTCTTCCCTCAGAATCCTATGGTTCCCTTTTTCTAAACTTCTAGGTCTAGGACTTGGGAGGCCAGGATGCCCAAGCCAGTGAAGCCTCACCAGGGAGCCTCCAAGCCCAGGGCTGTTGGACTCCCAAGAATGGAGGGTTTTCCACCAGGAACCAATGTTGGAGGCCAAATTCTGTGAGCTCTGTAGGCCCCTGTAGCCTGGGTCTATCTGTCTGTCTGCCTTATTGTCTGTCTGTCTTCCTTCTCTCTTTCCCCCTTCTCACTCTCCTCTTTCCCCTTTTCTCTCTCTTTGTTCTTCTCTCTCTCTCTATCTCTGTCTCTTTAAGACACACACACACACACACACACACACACACACACACACACACACACACACGAAGGCAGAGAATCTAGGCTTTGCCAACCTAGCCAGCTCCGGCACATGCCAGGGTTTCAGGGCCTGATTGATCACTGAGACAAAGGACACAGGAAGCCAGGTTCCTCCTTTATCTTGAAAAGTTTCCAGATTAGAGAAGAGAAGGTGAGGAATCTCTGAACCCGTGGCCATCTGAGGACTGCATGGGGCTAGGGACAGTCCAGGGAGGCAGGAACACTCAGCAGAGCCTGTGCCCTGGGTCCCTGCTAGTAGTGCCTGTGGCTCTCAAGACAGGGGATGTGTTTGTGGTCACAGATGGAGACTGAGACTGAAGGGCTCTCCTGACTCCTGCACTAGTAATGGTGCCCACTGGGACTCAGCAGGGCCTGGGATCCAGCTGGGATCCAATGATTCTACCTGGAACATTCCTGGGAAAGAAAGGCAGCAGTGCCATTCATACCCAGGCACAGCTGGGCCAGGGCTAGGGTCAGAGACTGGCCCAGGCAAGGCTGAGTGGGGACTGTCTGCAACTGTCCCCTGGCCCAGCTGAATGACCAGATTGTTACTTAACCCCAGATGCAGCCTCAACCTCTCCTTAGTGTTATTACATGTCCTCACCTGCCTCTCAGCTTCTCATCTTTACTCTTTCCACCCTTCTTCCTTCCTTCCTTCCTTCCTTCCCTTCCTTCCTTCCTTCCTTCCTTCCTTCCTTCCTTCCTTCCTTCCTTCCTTCCTTCCTTCCTTCCTTCCTTCCTTCCTTCTTCCTTCCTTCCTTCCTTCCTTCCTTCCTTCCTTCCTTCCTTCCCTCCCTCCCTCCTCCCTCCCTCCCTCCCTTCCTTCCTTCCTTCCTTCCTTCCTTCCTTCCTTCCTTCCTTCCTTCCTTCCTTCCTTCCTTCCTTCCTTCCTTCCTTCCTTCCTTCCTTCCTTCCTTCCTTCCTTCCTTCCTTCCCTCCCTCCCTCCTCCCTCCTTCCTTCCTTCCTTCCTTCCTTCCTTCCTTCCTTCCTTCCTTCCTTCCTTCCTTCCTTCCTCTCTCTCTTCTTTCTCTCTTTCTTTCTTTTCCTTTCTCCTCCTCCTTTTCTTCTTCTTCTTCTTCTTCTTCTTCTTCTTCTTCTTCTTCTCTTCTTCTTCTTCTTCTTCTTCTTCTTCTTCTTCTTCTTCTTCTTCTTCTTCTTCTTCTTCTTCTTCTTCTTCTTCTTCTTCTTCTTCTTCTTCTTCTTCTTCTTCTTCTTCTTCTTCTTCTTCTTCTTTCTTCTTTCTCCTTTCTCCTTTTCTCCTCCTCCTCTTCTTTCTCCTTGTCTCTCTGTCTCTGTCTCTCTCCTTTATGCTCTGGTTTTCCCCAGAGCTGGGCATGCATCCATGGTCTAGCAACTCCAGTCTTCCTGGCCTTCTCACTCTGGGCTCTCTCCCTACACAAAAGTGTCCTTATGTCTGTCTTTAAGCAAGGGATAAGCACAGATGAGGATCTGTATGAACCAGGTGAGGCTCAGTGGCCCTTCCTGATATTACTCTAAGGATGGTTTCTGGAAGCAGCCCAGTCGGCTGGGATGAGGAGGGTGGCTGCCATGGGGATTGGCAAAGGATCTAATTCAATGAACATGGATGAAGCACCCAGCTAGGCACTGGGAATACACAAAGAGCAGACAAAAAGGAGTCTTTGTCCTCCAGGAGCCTAAATTGTATTGGAGCCATACAATACAGAGAATAGATGAGACTGTTGGTGGTGCGTTGTTGCAGTTGCATTCGACTCTTGGTGATCCAACTTGGAGTTTCTTGGCAAAGATCCTGGAAGGATCTGCCATTCTCTTCTTTAGTTCCTTCTACAGATGAGGAAACTGAGGCCAAGAGGGTAAAGTGACCTGCTCAGGGTCTCCCAGCTAGGAAATGTTTGAGGCTGGATTTGAACTCATGAAGATGAATCTTCTAGACTCCAGACTCAGCACTCTACCCACAGCACCACCTAGCTGCCCTCCTGAAATCATCAGTGCCCAAGAATTTTGTCCTGGAAGCAGGACTCCTTTGATTATCCCTCTTCCTAGAGACCTTTCATGTGTATTCCAGAATCCCTGTGGTCCAGGGCAGTTCCCCCAGCAGATCTCTTTCCCTCCCTCCTGTAGCCCCAGCCCCAGGCCATTTTCTCTGTCTCTTTACCCCACTCCTCTCAGATTGGCCCTCTGCCCTCCCCGTCCCCAACGCCCACACCCAGTGTCCAGCCCATTAGTGCCCCTTTGTGAACATTTGATTCCTGATTCCTTGCCCAGGACTCCATGGTCAGCTACCTCCTGGCTCCCTTTTATTTCTCCCCCAGACTCCCCCAGCCCTTGGGCTCCTGCCATCTCCATCCTGCCAGGCTTCAACTAGAGAGAGAATGCTGCCTCCTGTTCTGAAGCAGATGCCATTCTCCCTCCGTCCAGCCTGTTGGTCAAAGCTCTTGACTTAGAGGCACTGTTCTGGGGGGCACGGGGAGGGTGCACAGGCCTTTTTTATGTACTGAACTCTTAGTACAATGCCCAGAGTTTGTCCAGTGACTTTCTGGATCCTTACTCTGTCATCTAATATCCAAACTTTAGCCACCTTCAGATTCAATAAACATGGCCTGTGGGTTGAATTTGGAGTCAAGAAGACCCAGGTTCCAGTCCTGACACAGATACCATATGACCTTGGCCAAGTCATTTCAGTCAACCCATCAACAAGCATTTATGTGCTAAAAATTCAATCTGAAAGATAGTTCCTGCCTTCAAGGAGTCTGCTTTTTTTTTTTTAAGCTTTATCGTGTCTTAGAATCAAGAATAAGTGTCAGTTCTAAGACAGAAGAGCAGTAAAAGCTATTGGGATTAAGTGACTTGCCCAGGGCCACACAGCTAGAGTGTCTAAGATCAAATTCGAACCCATCTCTAGGCCTGACTCTCTATACCACTGAGCCATCTAACTGCCCCAACACTTGTATTTTAAGCCAATGGCCAGGTTTTTCAGAGCACAAGGAAGTCGTTCCTCCAGGTCTGGAGCTTGAGCTCCCTGGGTCTCCTTGGGTTATCTCCCTTTTCCACTCCCTGCTAATCATTTGGGCTCCTCTCCTTCCCAGTCCAAAGGCCATTCATCTTGGACCAGAAAATAGAAGCATTTCATTATCTATTACAGTCAGCCTGTCCACACCCCCAAGCAGCAGCTTTAGCCCTAATCAGTTGGGGGAGGAAGGAGGAGGAAGAACATTCACTGTTTAAGGACTCAGCAGATCTGGGTTCAAATTCCGCCTCTAACGCTTTCTTTCCCTGGAATGAGTGTTTTCCTGAAGAATGCCAGCTTGTAAGCCTGCCCCTGGCTGGTGTTCCCCTCCTGATGCTGGAGTAGAACTCCCACTTCCACTTGTAACGGTGCCTTCTGTGGCACAGAAATCTGATTGGTTGGAAGCCACTTGGAGCCTTCTGTGGCCTGTGGATGATGCTTACTTGCCCTATCTAGCTGAATATCTTGTAGGATCCTGGGTGAGGCTATTGGAAGTCAATTGACCCCTTTTGGCTCAGATCCCATCATTCTTGTGCCCTTTACATAGCTTTAAAAAGTCCTTTTTTTTCCCTTCTGTTCTTCATATATGCCCCAAAGCATTCTAGACCCTGCTGCCCCTGAAACTATTCTTTTTCCCTTTCAATTTAACTTAATTTTTTCATTGAGTAAAAATCTATTTTCTTCCCTGCCTCCATTATAAAACTCTCTTCTGTGGAGAAACGGGGGCTTCAGGCTCCACTCAGAGTCCATCTACCCTCATTAGAAGGTAGGTAGCGTGCTTCATCCAGGGTATTATGATGCTCTGGCTGCTCCTGACACTTCAGAGTCCTGGACCACATACATTTTTGTCCTTCTGACTTTCCATCTTTTGAGGAGTTTAAAACCTGAACTGGTCTGTGAGCTCCCTGTGTGGCCACATCTTT
>NC_077230.1:415401323-415565104 GCF_027887165.1 Monodelphis domestica | reverse complement strand
ACACTATTCTCTCCAGAGGGACCCACAGTGAAGTCTTAGTCTCTCAGTCCAATGGCCTCCCTGCAGTCTTTATCCTTTTTGGCTGCTTGTGGCTTTGATCAATAACATTCTGCAAACTCTCTCCTCTTGAGGTTTTTGTGATGCTGCTCTCTGCAGGTCTGACCACATCACCACTATCCCCACCGCAGTAAGCTCCAGTGGCTCCCTCTCAGCTTGAGAATGAATTCATTAATTTAATTAAAGGTTTAGCTTCTAAAAACCTTCCATAACTTAGTCCCTTCCTATCCTTCCAATCTGGCTTTACTCCCCTCCTTGAACTCTTTGATCCAAGCAGCACTGGCCTCCTTTGCTGATCCTCACACATACCATTCCATCACCCAATTACCTGTCTTTTTCGCTGGTGTTCCCCCATGCCCATACACTCTCCTTCCTCATCTCCACCTCCTGGCTTCCTTCATATCCCAGCTAAAATCCTAACTTCCATAGGAACCCTTTCCCAACCCTTCTTAGTTCAAATACCTTCCCTCGGTTGATTAGATAACTTCCTCTTTGACCTATTTATAGCTTGTTTGTTGTACATGGCTATTTCCAAGTTGCCTGCTTTAGATTGGGAGCTCCTTGAGGGCAGGGACTAGATTGACTTTTCTTGGTATCTCCAGTGCTTAATACAGTGTATGGCATGCTTAATAAATGCTTGTTGAGTGACTAAGTGGTCCAACTCTTGTTCTTCAGGCTCCTTTGCTGGCTCTTCATCCTAGTCACACCCACTAACTCAACATTCTGCCTAGGCCCCTTCCCTCCTCCCTCCACACTCTTTATTTTTTTAACCCTCACCTTCTATCTTAGAACCAATACTAGGCATCAGGTCCCAGCCAGAAGAGCAATAAGGGGTAGGCAATGGGGTTAAGGGACTTGCCCAGGGTCAGGACATCCCATCTCCAGATTGGCTCTCAATTCACTGAGCCACCTAGCTATTCCCCACACTCCCAGCCCAGTATTCTTTTACTTGAAGGTCTCATCAGCTCCCCTCCAGTTCAATGGTCCCTACATACCAGCACTCTGTATTCAGCCAAGTTACAATCACTGGTCTTCAACAGTCTTTTGGATTCCCCATAAGCATCTCAAACTCATCCTGTCCAAAACAGAATTCATTACTCCTCCCCATCTCCAACCCTCCCTCCTTCCCAACTTTCTACTCTCAGTTATCCAGGCTTGCAACCTTGGCATCATCCCGATTCCTCACTCTCTCACTCGTTCCACATATTCGATCTGATGTTATTTCTGCCATTTTTACCTTCATGATCTCTCTCGTATAGTCCCCCTTTCTCCCAGTTCACACACTTGCCACCCTTTTACCATCCATAACGCCTCTGATCTGGAGTGCTGCGATAACTTTCTTTCTTTTTGGTTCTTTTTATTTTCCTAATTACATGTGAAAACAATTTTCAATACGTGTTTTCTGAAATTATAAGAACCAAACTGTGTCCTTCCCTCCTCCCTCCTGGAGATGGTAAGGAATTTGATCTGGGTTGCACATACACGACCATGCAAAACATACTTCCATTTTGGTCATTGTTGTGAGAGGACACTCATATAAAGCCAGAACTCCAAAATAAAAACACAAATAGACGAAAGTGAAAAATCACATGCTTTGAGCTGCATTCCAACTCCAAAAGTCCTTTTTCTAGAGGTGGATAGCATTCTTTCTCACAAGTCCTCCAGAATTGTCCTGGAAAAAGAAAAGAAAGTTATCACTATTTTTCCATTTAACATTTTTTTTAATTTTTTGAATTTAAAAAATTTAATTAATTTAGGATATTTTCCCATGGTTACATGATTCATATTCTTTCCCTCCCCTCACCCCCCCCCCCATAGCAAACGAGCAATTCCACTGGGTTTTACATGTGTCATTGATCAAGACCTATTTCCATATTATTAATATTTGCATTAGGGTGACCATTTAGACTCTACATCCCCAGTCATATCCCCATGGAACCATGTGATCAAGCAGTTGTTTTTCTTCTACACTTCTACTCCCACAGTTCTTCTAAGTCCCTCTGAATTGTCCTGGATCATTGCATTGCTGCTAGTAGAGAAGTCCATTATGTTTGATTGTGCCATAATGTGTCAGTCTCTGTGTACAATGTTCTCCTGGTTCTGCTGCTTTCACTCTGCATCACTTCTTGGAGGTCTTTCCAGTTCACATGGAATCCCTCCAGTTCATTATTCCTTTGAGCACAATAGTATTCCATCACCAACAGATAACACAATTTGTTCAGCCATTGCCCAATTGACGGGCAGCCCCTCATTTTCCAATTTTTGGCCACCACAAAGAGCAAAGCTATGAATATTCTTGTACAAGTCTTTTTCCTTATTATCTCTTTGGGGTACAAACCCAGCAGTGGCATGGCTGGATCAAAGGACAGTCTTTTAGCGCCCTTTGGGCATAGTTCCAAATAATAACAATAACTTTCTCATCAGCCTTTCTACTTCAGGTCTCTCCTCACTCTTGTCCTTCATTCAACTGCCAAAGTGATCTCTCCTTAAAGCACAGATCTAACCATGTCACTCCCCTACTCAAAAAATGTCAATGGTTCTTGTTACCTAGGAGACCGGGAGTGTTAGAAGGAGCCTCAAAGAGATGAGCCTGAGCTGGTCTCTAGTGATGGGGGGAAGAGACTGGGTCTTAGGCATTTAACTGGTGTCTACCCTACACATATGAAAGCTTCCCCCATCCCCCATGGAATGGGAGGTTCAGAACAATACCCCAACGACCATGAAGGTGGCTGAAATTAGAAGATCCAAATTCTCTCCTTCCCTCTCTTCTCTCCCTCTTCCTGGAGATGATTTGGGATATACATGTCTTATCATGCAAAACATACTTCCATATGGGTTCTCCTTAAGAGAACTTAGAGCTTGGTCCAACATGGAAAATACCAAGGTTATCCAATGCATCCAGGGCCATCACTAGTCCTTGATTTGGACTTGGATGATTCTGGAAGAGCGAGTGAGGCTGATGACTTTATTCAACTGCCTCACTTCAATCCACCTCGCATACAACTCAAGACATCATCCCATGATGCCATTGGTCCTCCTAGAAAATGAAAGACAAACACAGTAATCCCATCACAACCTGACCCTTTTCTACTTTCTAATCTCTGTATATTTTATTCCTTCCACGTATTCTTCAATCCAATGATACTGTTCCCTTTGCTATTCCTCACACACAATACTCTACCCAAATATTTTCACTGTCTGTGCCCCATGTCTGGAATGCTCTTTCCCCTTCTAATCTCCACTTCCTGTCTTCAAGCCTCAACTAAAATTCTACCTTCTACCAGAAGCCTTCTCCAGATCCCCTTAATTCTAGTGCCTTCCCTCTCTTGGCTACGTCCATTTTACCCCGTACAGAGCTTGTATGTACAAAGTTATTTGTGTGTTCTCTCCCCCATTACAAGATGAGCCTCTAGAGAGCAAGGACTGTCTTTTGCCTTTCTATGTATCTCCAGCACTTAGAGTAGGGTTGACTGACTGATGCAGTTCACCCCAAGTCCTCCAGTGTAAATCTTGAAATCTCTCAGACTTGTGAATGTTAAAAATTTCCCCATCAGGGAATTCTTAATTGGAACAAATTCCCTACTGAGAAACATTCCCCATTTTGATGTGAGAACTCGCCAGGATCAGAAATGGGAGGACCTCTACTCCAACCGTACTTAAGACTGCTTTAGGGGAGAAAACTCCTTGCTATGGGAGGACCCCTACTCTACCCGTACTTAAGACTGCTTTAGGAGAGAAAACTCCTTGCTAAACAATGAAAGTACTTGGACCCATGCTTATAATAAGGCAAGGAGTTCTTTGAGCCAGGCCCGTTTTTAGAATTGATACAATGGGATGCTAGGTACCTAAAAGGGTCGGGCAAGTTTTCTCTTGATGAGATTAGTTGACTCAGCTGTGTTTTCTCTAGTTCAGACTTACTGAGGAGATTTGGTCAACACAGCAACATTTTTTTCTGATTCAGACTTACTGAGGAGATTGGTCGACTTAGCAAGAATTTAGATGGGCAGTCCTTTGGAAAGCATCTACAGTGATTGGTAGATGTAGGGACTTAGGGGAGGTGACATGGGAGGAAAAACCCCTATATAAGAAAAAGCAGAATCTCTTGAGGAGATATCCTTTTGGAGATATCCTTTTGGAGAAATCCTTTTGGAGGATCTCTGATGAGGACTGCTTGGGAAGAATCTCTTGAGAGAGGCTCTGGAGAAGGGAAGCTCTTGGAGGACAATCTCTAAGGAGGTCTCGCTGGAGCTCCTTTAAGGGGACTCTGTCCCTCTGGAGGCTCTGGAGAAAGGCCCTTTGGAACAGTCTCTGGCTGGAAGGCTCTCTGGTGAACTCGGCTGAGATGGAGCTGGCCTGGTGTCACTAGAATCTTTGTTTAGGCAGACCTTGTGGTGAATGTTAAAAGACTGACTGACTGATTCTCTCTCTTAAGACTCAGGTCTAGGCCATATTGGCTTGAGGCCCTTCATAATTATTCCTTTCCTACCCTTTCTCTAATTCCTCATATTATTAATTAAAAATCTTTATAAAACCCAGTTGACTTGGGTATTTGAATAATTAGGAATATTTCCTTGGCGACCACCTTATATTTGATTTAAAAACTAAGACACTGTAGTGAAACATATTTTCTGCGGTCAAATTTACTCACCCTCTCTTATATCTATCACAATTTATATCTTCCACCATTTTAACTCACTACAGTTTAAGACCTCAACCATTTTAAATCTAACACCAGTCACCACTGAATTCTCATACTGGTCTCTCCATATTGTTTTCTTTTGTAATCATCAGGTGTATCCTTTTCCTGATCCTACTTAATTCACTTTGCATCAGTTCATACAAGAGTTGTCAGATTTCTCAGAATTCTTCACATAAGTCATTCTTAGACCTTCATATCATCCCACAGCAGTCAGGCACCACCAATTTTGTCCAGCCATTCCCCAGTTGATGGACACCCACTTTCTAACTTTGCTACCAAAAACCATAGGGTCATAGGAGGATAGATTTAGATTTGGAAAAGATTTTAAAGGCCCTTTTCAAATTGGGAAACTGAGGTCAGAGAGAAGAAACTATTTGCCCAAATTCTCATAGTAGGTGACTCTGGGATCTTTTCCTCTGACTTGGTCCTTCTTGAGGTAGATGCCTCACTCTGTGTAACATCCACCCATCAATCCTAGTTCTGCCCTCTTCTGGGCCAAGTAGATGAAGTCTGATGCCCCTTGGCACATGCTCCAGACAGCTGTGCTAGAAAAAGCCTCAAAGAGATGGGCTAACCTGAGCCCTCCAGTGATGGGGGGAGGAGATTGGGTCTCACAGTAAGAGGAAATGCAGTCATTCGTTTTGTGGGTTTCACTTGTTCTTGTCTCTGAGCTCAGACTTCCTCTTGCCCACACTTTCTCATGCACTCCTGACCCAGTGACAAGGTTCCCAGTGTCCCCAGCAGGGCCCAGCTTCCCAGGAATCCTTGTTCTCCAGGGCAGAAGATGGGTTGTTGCAGCCTGACAGGCCGGGGTGGTGGGGATTCCTTGGAGAGAGGCCAGGAAGAGACAGAACTGCTGACATGGGGAAGCAGCAGGTAAGTGACCCTTCCTTCCCCCTCCCCAGCTCTTCTGATAGGCTTCACAATCATTGGACTCACAGGCAGGGGAACCCAGGTTGTCCTTGGGCTGGCTCAGCATTGCTCGAACCCATGGCCAGAGGGTCCCTGGACCAGCTCCAGACTGGTGCTGCTTCCTCTGCTAACCATCCTGTCCCCTTGCCCAAGAATCCATGATCAAGAAGAGTCCCAGGAGGACCCTGAAGGGCTCAGAGACTTTCTGGGACTGAAGAGACAGAGAACATTCTAGAAGCTACTTGGGTTGGGTAGGCAAGGCCAGGGCTTAATCATGGCCTCTCTGTCTCTCTGGGGTTGGAGGTCCCCCTTTCCCTTGAGTCCCCTCCTTCCTTTAGTCTAAATTCAGCAAACTGGCTCATCTTCCTCCTTGGGGCTTTGACCCTCCACTCCAACCCAGGCTTTCCACAGGCTAGTGAGGAAGGAGAGAGGGATAAAGATGGAGCCTTGGGGGAGAAGTGACTGGAGTGGGAAGTGGGTGAGATCACTGCTGCCCATGGTCCAGGCAGCTCAGAGACAGGTTTAGGAAGTGGAAGAAGTCAAGGAAATGGGAGGCTACAGCGTTTGGAGGAGGCGAAAGTTTGGGCTGGGGGGAACTTAACAGGGAGGAAGGAGAGGGACCTGGGCATTCATAGAAGGCCGGGGCAGGAGGAAATGAACTTTCAAGGAGGAGAGATGGCTGCTGAGCAATGGCCGGGCAGAGGGAGGGGCTGAAAGGGGCCATGGATGGCTACTTCGCCTGCTGGCCCATCTTGTCTGGAGCTAGGAGAGCAATCAGCCTTTGAGGAGCAGCTGAGAGATGTGGGGTCTTCTGGAGAGCACATAACAGGATAGAAAGAACCTAGGAGGGAGACATCTAGGATCCTGGGATTCAAGTGGAAGAGATCCGAGAGGTCATCTAGTCCAATCCCATCCCCATTTCAGCTATAAGGAAACTGAGGTCCAGAGAGGGGCAGTGATTTGACCCAAGTCACATATAGGTTATGTGAAGGAATGTGGGGAACAGAGCGGGGGAGCAGGACAGTCTGTCCTCTCTCAGGGAGGGCACCCCAGAAGAGAGACCTGACCCTGAGTAGGCAGGAGCCCAGGGCAGGGCACTGGACCCAGGATCTTGAAGGAATGATGCCTCCCCCCATTTTAGTACCTGGGACACAACCACCATCACTCCATAGTACTTCCATGTCTGGAGAGGGGTGGCCAGACTTGAGTGTTTGTCTAGAGCTCTCTGGGGGAGCTGGGGTCCAAGCTGAATGCCAAGGACAGGTTAAGAAGTGATGAAGGGAGGGAAGTTTCATGGAATCCCAGGAACTCAGAGCTGGAGGAGACTCAGGAACCTCAACAAGGTCATCCGCTGTAACATTCCCAACAAGCCCAGCTGACTAGATTGTGCCCGAAGATCTCCAGGAATGGGGAGATCACCAGCTCCCTACATGGCAGCCTGTTCCATCTTTTCATCTCTTTCACTGGTAGCGATTTTTTCCTGACAGTTACCTGAAATCTGTCTCTCTTCAGATTCTCCCACTGTTCCTAGATCTGCCCTCTGGGGTCAGGTAGAACAAGACTAATCCTTGTTCTCCAAGAACACTTTTCTAATACTTGAAGACAGCTCTCATGTTCCCTGGAGTCCTCTCCCAGGATTAACATCCCACTGCCTCTTCCTGATTATCAAAGCCTTCATTTCTCTCTCTCTCTCTCTCTCTCTCTCTCTCTCTCTCTCTCTCTCTCTCTCTCTCTCTCTCTCTCTCTCTCTCTCTCTCTCTTTCTCTCTCTCTCTCTTTCTCTGTCTCTGTCTCTCTCCTTTCCATTCCTCCTTCATCCCTCCTTTCCTTCATCCCTCCCTCTTTTCCTTCCTTCTTTCTTCCTCTGTCTCTGTCTCTATCTCCCTCCCTCCCTCTTTCTCTGTCTCTCTTCTTTTCATTCCTCCTTCATCCCTCCTTCCTCTATGTCTCTCTTCTTTTCATTCCTCCTTCATCCCTCCTTTCCTTCATCACACCCTCCCTCCTTCCTTCCTCTTTCTGTCTCTCTCCTCTCTTCTTTTCATTCCTCCTTCATCTCTCCTTTCCTTCATCCTTCACTCACTCTTTTCCCTCTTTCCTTCCTCTCTCTTTGTCTCTTCCTTCCTTCCTTCCTTCCTTCCTTCCTTCCTTCCTTCCTTCCTTCCTTCCTTCCTTCCTTCCTTCCTTCCTTCCTTCCTTCCTTCCTTTCTCTCTTTCTGTCTCTCTCTAATTCTCTATCCCCTGAGTTCAAATCCAACTTCAGACTTACTAACCATGTGACTCTGGGCAAGTCACATCACCTTATTAGCCTCAGTTTCCTCATCTGTAAAATTAGCTAGAGAAGAAAATGGCAATCTTCTCTAGCATCTTTGCCAAGAAAACCCCAAATGGGGTCATGCAGAGTCTGAGCTGACTAAAGCGAATAAATAACAACAAATATAATCCTCTAGGCAACTGGAAGACATTGGAGTTAACTGAATGTGGGAAGAGAGGTGGTATAGTCAGGCCCAGGATTTAGAAGATCAATTAGAGAGCTGAATGCAGGATACCTTCCCTTTTAGAATCAATTCAGTGAATTGGTTCCAAGTCAGAAGAGTAGTAAGGGCTAGGCAGTGGGAGTTAAGTGACTTGCCCAGGGTCACAGTTAGGGAAGTGTCTGAGGACAGATTTGAACCTAGGATCTCCCATCTCTAGGCCTGGCTCTCAATCCAATTAGCCACTAACTACCCCCTATTTAAATAACACTTTAGGGGGCAGTTGAGTAGCTCAGTGGATTGAGAGCCATGCTTAGAGATGGGAGGTCCTGTGTTCAAATCTGACCTCAGACACTTCCCACATGTATGACCCTGGGCAAGTCACTTAACTCCCATTGCCAATACACAGTATCATTCCAAGACAGAAGATAAGGGTTTAAAAAAAATAACACTTTAAGGTTTGCTAAATACTTTACAAATATTTTATCAACTTGATCCTCACAACAGTCCAGTCCTTGGAGGTAGGTGCTCTTCTTATCCACATTTTACAGATGAAGTAACTGAAGATGACAGAGGTTAAATGGTCCAGGATCATGCAGCTAGTAATTATCTGGGGCAGGATTTGAACTCAGGTCTTCCTGACTCCACATGCTACCACAATTCCCTGAAGAAATAACTTTGAAGGGGGAAGCTAGGTAGCATAGTAGTTAGAGCATCAGGCCTAGAGAACTGAGTTCAGATCTGGCCATGGACACTTCCTAGCTGTGTGATTCTGGATAAGTCACTTAACCCTGATTATCTAGTCCTTGCTGCTCTTCTTCTTAGAACTGAGACAAAGACATAAAGTAAGGGTTTAAAAAAGAAATGACCTTAAGCAGAGAACCTGGAAGGTAAGTACAAATTCTGAGGAGCAGAGATGAAAAGGGAGAGTGTTTGGGGCTCAGTGGAATGGCTAAACGAGGATTTGGAGATGGGCTTGGAGGGACACCATTCACACATGGAAGCA
Source organism: Monodelphis domestica (assembly GCF_027887165.1). Lineage (NCBI taxonomy): Eukaryota > Metazoa > Chordata > Mammalia > Didelphimorphia > Didelphidae > Monodelphis > Monodelphis domestica. The sequence continues at coordinate 415,555,960 of NC_077230.1, read as the reverse complement.
GGGCTCAGGAAGATTGAGGAGATTGGCAGCAGCCAGTTGTATAGGGCAGAATGGACCTGGAAAGCAGAGGGACCTCTAGGGGGATGAAGGCAGACTCAAAGCAGCACTAAGATTACAAGACAACCCCCTTGGACAGCAGTTGATGGAGTCTGCCCCAGAATAAGCAGGCTACATTTCACACCCCTGCCATTATGACATGGGTAGTTCATTCCTGGGATTCAGAGAATTTTAGACTTAGAGGCCGAAAGGGACGTTAAAGGTTCTCCTGTCTAACTTCATTTTACAAAGGGGTAAACTGAGACTTGGAGAGGTGAAGACCTAAGGTCAGTCTAGTGTAATGGAAAAAGCTGATATAGGAGATCTTGGGTTCAAATCTGGCCTTGGACACTTCTCAGCTGCATGATCCTGGACAAGTCACCTAACCCTAATTGCCCTTACTCCTTTTCTTCCTTGGAAATGACAAACAGTATTGATTCTAAGATGGAAAGTGAGGGTTGAAAAAAGAAAAAGAAAAAAAAGCTGCTGGCTCAGAGTCAAGAGAGACTTGGTTTCAAATCCTGCTTGTAACACTTCCTCCTACCTGTGATCTTGAAGAAGTTACAACTCTTCTGAGCCTCAGTGTCTGACTTGTAAAATGGAGGCTAATAGTAGTAACATTCGAAGGGTCAAATGAGATGATGTATGTAAAGCACTTGGCTTTGCATGTGCCATTCATTGTTGTTTAGGTGCTTCAGTCATGTTGGATTCTTCATAATCCCATTGGGACTTTCTTGGCAAAGATCCTGGAGTAGTTGGTTATTTCCTTCTCCAGCCCATTTCACAGATGAGGAAACTGAGGCAAACCAGTTGGGTTTGATTCTTGGTGACCCCATTTAGGGTTTTCTTGGCAAAGATACTGGAGTGGTTGGCCATTTCCTTCTCCAGCCCATTTCACAGATGAGGAAACTGAGGCAAACCAGTTGGGTCTGATTCTTGGTGACCCCATTTGGGGTTTTCTTGGCAAAGATCCTGAAGTGGTTGGCCATTTCCTTCTCCAGCCCATTTCACAGATGAGGAAACTGAGGCAAATCAGTTGGGTCTGATTCTTGGTGACCCCATTTGGGGTTTTCTTGGCAAAGATCCTGAAGTGGTTGGCCATTTCCTTCTCCAGTCCATTTCACAGATGAGGAAACTGAGGCAAATCAGTTGGGTCTGATTCTTGGTGACCCCATTTGGGGTTTTCTTGGCAAAGATCCTGAAGTGGTTGGCCATTTCCTTCTCCAGTCCATTTCACAGATGAGGAAACTGAGGACAGCAGGGTGATGTGACTTGCCCAGGGTCACACAGCTAATATCTGAGGCTGGATTATAATTTCTGAAATGAGTCTTCCTGACTCCAGTGCCAGCACTTTCTCCATTGCCCCACCCTATTGCATGTGTTAGAGGGTCTTCAATACCAGAATTGGGTGTTTGGATTTATCAGTTGAAGAAATTCTGAGTAAATGCCCAAAGCCTCCGAGTCACGTGATAGTGACTTACAGTATGTGCTTCACATCTTACAGTATGTGAAAGGCTGTCTCTTGAGAGGAAGGAACCTTGTTCTGCTTGGCCCCAGAGGCAGAGCCAAAGCATGATCCCCGTGAGCTGTCCAAGTGGAAGGAGCTTTCTCCAAAGGGGGTGGGTCTTCCCTCCTTGGGGGTTCTCAAGCACAGACTGGACAGCCATTTGCTGGCTATGTGACAGTGGGGATTCCTTCTGGGCATGGCGCCCAATCGTCCATCTCTCAAATCCTGTGGGCAATGGGGAGCCATTGTGGGTCTTTAAGCATAGAGGTGACACGATCAGCTCAAGGCACTGGGAAGATGACTGGTGCCGGGTTTGAGACAGGAGAGGAGAGAGCCTGAAAAAGGTCCAGAAATCAGCTAGGTAGGAGGGTTCAAGGGTCTGTGCTAGGCCAGAGGACATGGCGGATAGAATGGAGAACTTGAACAACAGAGATATTGGGGGGCATGGCTATGTTTTAGCAACTGATGGGTGAAGGGATCAAAGAAAACTCAGGCGTTGGGCTTCAGAACCTGGAGGAAGATGCTGGAGAAGCAAGAGAAGGGAAGGTATGGCAGTGCCAGAGTGGGGCATTCCTTACTCTGAGCCAAGGAAGGATGAGGGCAAGGGGAGTGGGGACTCCCAGGCTGCCCCTGAAGAGGACATCTGGTCATCGAGGCCACTCCTTACTCTCCAATTCTGCAATCACCCAAAGGAACCTTGGTAACCCTGCCCCATCTGCCTCCCCTCTCCAGGAAATGGTCAGTCTCTCTAACTAGAGAGGAAAGACCTACTCATCCCCAGGGTCCCTCAGCTGACCAAGGAGACGTGAGTATAACAGAACCCCCTCCAGGGGCTTAGTGGGTGGTAGGACAACCCTGCATACTTGAAGAGGGAACCAGAAGACCCAAGAGCAATAAAGCCTCCTGGGGCAGCTGGGTGGCTCGGTGGATTGAGAGCCAGGTCTAGAGACAAAAGGTCCAGGGTTCAAATTTTACCTCAGACACTTCCCAGCTGTGTGACCCTGGGCAAGTCACTTCACCCCCATTGCCTAGCCCTTACTCTTCTTCCTTAGAACCAATACCCAGTATTGATTCCAAGGTAAGAATTTTTAAATTTTTAATTAAGATATTAAATTAAATTAAATCTTTAAAATATTTTAAAATTAAATTTCAATTTTAAAAAAGGAAGGGAACTCCTAATCCCAGTCCTATTGAGGTTGCAGCTTCCTCTCCCAGACTGGCCTCCAGTAATGACCCTCAATTCTTCCCAGGGACGAATGACTGACATTGGACGGCTCTTCCAGGAAGTTCTTCAGTCTCTGGACCCCAAGGCGAGTGTTTGAAATGGGAGGGTGAGGAGGAGGGAGAAAAGGGCTGGGAATGAAGCCGTCCCACCTTGAGTCTAGCTAAGGGATCACACCTTACTCAGCCCCAGTGTGTAAAGAACTAGACACCAGAAAACTGGAAATCGGGAGGGTAAATGGGGCAGAAACCCTCAAAGGGCCAGGGCTAGGATTGGAGCGAGGGCCTTGTCTGCACACACTCACTGTCCGAGAGTCACTGGAGATCCCCAGCTGGCCCACAGAGTCCAGAAACCGAAAGACACCAAGAGAGGGGCCCAGGGGCAGGAGGAGACGCCAGATGTCCCCAGAGGGGCCCATTCTGGCCCGAGAAACCCACTGCTTTCATTTGTCCAGCTGTATGTCCACGTGTGCATCCTTCCATGCACACAGGAAATCGCCACAAGCTTTAACCAATTAAATTCAACATTTATTAAGCAAATACCATGCCAGGCCCTCTGCCAGGCTCTAAGAATACAAAGACAAAAATGGAACAGGGGATGCCTGAAGCGGAAGGGAGTGGGGATATAACATACAGGGAGAAGACACCGAAAGTCATTTCTTTTTTTAGTCCTTGCCTGCTGTCTTAGACTCAATACTAAGTATGGGTTCTAGGGCAGAAGAGCCGTAAGGGCTAATCTGTTAAAGTTAAGTGACTTGCTCAGGGTCATGTGGCTAGGAAGTGTCTGAGGTCAAATTTGAACCCAGAACCTCCCAGCTCTAGGACCTGGCTCTCTATGGGCTGAGATACCGAGCTGTCCCTAAAGAAAGTCATTTCAAGAGGGCAGGGAGATCAGGAAAAGTCTCATGTAGGGGGCAGCATCTGCTTTATGCTTTAAGGGAAGAAAAAATAGGGCTCAGAGGGGAGTGAGTTTCCACACATGAGGGGGCATGTGTTCGGGGGCAGGACATGGACTGGCATATTCAGGGAAGAGCTAAGAGGGCATGGTGACTGGCACAGAGAGTGGGCAAATGGAGGAAAACCTGAAATAGAATTGTGGAGAGCATCCCCATCCTCCCAGGCTCTCAGGCTCCGCCCTTTCCTCCCCATAGCCAATCAGCTGCCAAGTTTGTTTCCTCAGTTCACCCTCTACCTCTCAGAGGCATCCCTTCTTCTCCACTAGTCCAGCTGCTGCCCCACCTCTCACTTGGACTATGGCTTGATCCTCTTCTTTGGCCTCTCTGCCTCCAGCCTCAAAAAGCTAAAGCAAAGGCCTGATCGCCCAAAAGGGCCCAGTGACTCCCTGTTGCATTGAGGCTCACCCACAAACATCTTGGTCTGGCATTTAGTGTCTTTCCCTACCTAATGTCCCACTTTTCCTGGCTTACTTACATTATTCTACTTTACGCTTTGTACAAACTGTCCTATTTGCTGTTTAAAGAAAGTACCAACTTCTCTTATTCTCCTTCCCTCCTTCTCTCTCTGTTTCTCTGTCTCTCTCACTGTCTCTGTTTTTGTCTCTCTCTGTCTGTCTCTGTCCCTCCCTCCCTTTCTCCCTCCCTCTCAATCTCCCCCCCTCCTCTCTCTGTCTCTGTCTCTGTTTCTCTTTTCTTCTCTCTTCTCTTTCCCTCTGTCTCTGTCTATTTCTCTCTGTCTCTGTCTCTTTTCTCTCAGTTTCCCTCTGCTTCTCTTTTTCTCCCCCTCCTTCTCCCTCTCCCCCTCCCTCTCCCCCTCCCTCTCCCCCTTCCCCTCTCTCTCCCCCTCCCTCTCTCTCTTTCTCTGTCTCTCTCTGTCTCTTTTCTCTCAGCTTCCCTCTTCTCTTTCTCCCCTCATTTCTCTCCCCTCTCTCTGTCTCTCTCCCATTTCCCTCTGCTTCTCTTTCCCCTCCCTCCCTCCCTTCCTCTTTCCCTCTCTTTTTCTCTCCCCTCCCTTCCTCTCTTATTCTCCTTCCCCCTTTCTCTCTCTGGCTCTGCCTCCCCCCACTCCCCTCTCCATCAGCTTCCTTGATTACTTCTACCCAGATGACTCCTAGATTCCCTCTCTCTCCTGAGCAATTCCTATAAGCATCTCGAGTTCAATCTTCCCAGGCTCCCAGCCTTCCCTCTGTGTAGGGTACCACCATCTTGACAGTCATCCTGATTTCCAGCCTTAAAGAAATTCTTAGCTCCTCCCTCTTCTTCCCTCTACTTATCTAATCAGCTGTTGAGTCTTTGTCTGGCTACTGATAATAGTGATGCTGTTGTCCTCCTTCAGTCATTTTACTTGTGTCTGACTCCTCGTGTCCCCATTTGGGGTTTTCCTGGTACAGACACTGGAATGGCTTGTCATTCCCTTCTCTACCCTATTTTACAGATGAAGAATCTGAAGCCAACAATTGTCCAGCATCACAGCTAATAAGTATCTGAGACCAGATTTGAATTCAGGTTTTCTGACTCCAGACCCAGCACTCTATCCCCTGAGCCATCTAGCAGCCTCCAGGCATACAGAGGCTAAGTGACTTACTTGCCCAGGGTCATTCTGCTAGGAAGTATCTGAGACCAGATTTGAACTCAAGAAAATGAGTCTGGGGGCAGCTGGGTGGCTCAGTGGTGGCTCAGTGGATTAAGAGCCAGGTGTAGAGATGGGAGATCCTGGGTTCAAATTTGGCCTCAGACACTTCCCAGCTGGGTGACCCTGAGTAAGTCACTTAACCCCCATTGCCTAGCCCTTACCACTCTTCTGCTTTGGAACCTGTGCATAATATTGATTCTAAGACATAAGGTAAGAGTTAAAAAAAAAAAAAAGAAAATGAGTCTCTCTGACTCCAGGACTGACACCTAATCCCTTGAGCCACCTAGCGCCCTGATAATTAACAGCAAGTGTCTATGAAAGAGAGTCTTGCATAGTGGATAGAGAACTGGCCTCAGAACCAAGAAGAAGAAAAAAAAGTCCAGAACTGTCTCTGACACATTCTCCCTGGGTGACCTCCCTTTAAGTCCCAACTAAAATCCTGCCTCCTACAGGATGCTTTCCTAATTCCTCTTACTTCTAGGACTTTTCCTTTTGTTCATTATTTCCTATGCATCCTATATGTGGCTTTCTTTGTATATGTTTGTTTGTTTCTGTCTCCCCCGTTAGATTATAGGCTCTCTGAAGACAGGAGCTGTCTTTTACTCTCCATGTATTCTCAGCACTCAGCACAGTGCCTGGCACAAAGTAAGTGTTTAATAAATGCTGATTGATGATTCATAGAGAAGGTGGTATCCTGCATGGGAAGAAGGAGTCTCCTTCTTTTGACTATATATAATAGAGGACATGCCAACATCTATTAGTCAATTGAATTTCCTCTTTGAAAAGTTCCTGTACCAGTGAAATCATCCCTATCCCTATCTCTAAGCTTTAAAGTTGGCAAAACATTTTACATCTTTTTTTCTTATTCATGTCTCTCACCTACATCCCCTTTTCTCAACTCACATCCTCCAGACCAATGGATCACCAAGTATGGCCCAAGGGTCCCTGGGAGGTCCCCAAGCTCCTTGGAGGAGGGTGTTCACAAGGTGAAAACTATTTTCATACTTACACTAAAACATTTCCATTTTTAACACAGTAAACATCAATAGATATAATGTGCATAAATAAAGACTTTGGGGGAAGAGGGCTGGCCCCCAGTAAGTTTTAAGAATGTGAAGGGGTTCTAAGACCAGAAAGTTGGGGGAACACTAACCTGGACCATCCCAATAACTTTCAAATCATTCTCTTTGCCTCTTGCCTCTCACTCTTCTAATCCATACTCCATCCAGATGCAGAAGTTTGGCAGCTAGATGGAGCCAGAGACAGAACTCTGGGCCTGAAGTCTGTTCAAAACCAGTCTCATACACTTGGGCCTCAATTTCCTCAGTTGTAAAATGGAGGTCATCTATTTCCCAGGGTTTTTTTTTTTCCTTTAATCATTAGCTTCTGTCTTAGAATTGATAATAAGTGGGGCAACTAGTTGTATAGTGGATTGATAGAGCACCAGGTAGACTGTGGTTCTGATCTGGTCTGAGATACTTCCTAGCTGTGTGACCCTGGGCAAGACTATTGATTCTAAGAAAGAAAGAGAAAGAAAGAAAGAAAGAGAAAGAAAGAAAGAAAGAAGAAAGAAAGAAAGAAAGAAAGAAAGAAAGAAAGAAAGAAAGAAAGAAAGAAAGAAAGAAAGAAAGAAAGAAAGAAAGAAAGAAAGAAAGAAAGAAAGAAAGAAAGAAAGAAAGAAAGAAAGAAAGAAAGAAAGAAAGAAAAAGAAAGGAAGGAAGGAAGGAAGGAAGGAAGATATTCTAAATAAGTCTTTTAAAATAACCAAAAATAGAAATAATATAATTTATAATATAAAACTATAATAATTTATAATAAAATATATTATATAATTTGTAATATAATAATTTATAATAAAATAGAAACTAGGGGGAAAAGAATTTTTAAAAAGAATTGATACTAAGTATCAGTTCTAATGCAGAAGGACTTGCCCAGGACCACACAGCTACAAAGTATCTGAGACCAGATTTGCTTCTAGTATCTCCTATCTCCAAGCCCATAGTAGATACTTAAACATCACTTTCTATTATTTCAGCACCTACTCTACCAGTTGCTATTGCCTCCCCCAACTCCTGCCTTTGGAATCACTTTGTATTTATTTGGTACATGCTTTTTTTGTGTGCATAATGGAATATAAACTCCCTGAGAGCATGGACTGGGCCCCCAGCTCCTGGGACAGTGTCTGGCACATAGTAGGGGCTTAATAAATGCACTCTTATTGATTGGTTGTTTGATTCCAGGAGGAGGTGCTGTGGGGTAAGACCCGAAAGGAGCTGGAGGCATTCCTGTTTTCAGAACCCATCCAGAACTGGGAGCAGGGCAGCATACACTGTCTGGGCAAAGTCTTGTGGTCCTCCATGGTCCAGTTGTGCAGCTGCCACATGGAGGTAATAATGCCCTGGCCCCCTTACCACCATTTGGACACTGGACACTCCAACCTAGGTCAATCTCTGGGCTTCTGGCCAGGGAGAAAAATTTATCATTTGGGGTCTGTTGCTCTTTGTTATATTTCAATATGCCCATCTGTAAAATGGGCATAACAATTTTAGATCCCAACTAAAGCTAAAGACAATGAAGAATATTGCCTTTAAAGTCAAAGGACTTGAGTTCATATCCTTCCTCTGACCCTTACTACCTCTGTGACCTTGGGCAAGTCATTTCACTGTCTTCTGACTCAGTTTTCTCATATGTATGCTGGCAGAATTTCCCCAGGGAGTCCCTAATGTGGCACAAAACTAGATGGTCTCTAAACTCCCCCACCCCCAGCTCTAAACCCTGAAAGGGGGGCAGAGGGAGACCTTTCTAAGGATGAAAACTGTCCGAAAGGGGAGCTAAGGGGTTCTTTTTTCCTGGAGATCTGTGACAGAGGCTGCCACTTGTTGGATGGGAATAGTGGAGGTTCTCCTCTCTTCCTGCAGGAGACAGCTGAGATGTACCTGGTACTCTTTCCTGCCCATATTCTGGCTCTGTCAATGGCCCTTGAGCATCAAGCTTTTGTCTACCAGGTGAGCCTTCCTCCACCTCCTGGATTCCTTCCCCACCTCCCTCTCCTGTGCTCCCTGCTTGATCTTTGGCCTGCGGGTTTGGTTCTGGGGAATAAAGGTGAGGGGTGGATCAGGTTAAGGGCAGCTGCTGTAGCCAGGATAAGATCTGAAGGGGAGGGGAAGAGAACAAAGCTTTATTAAGTGCCTTCTATGCACCAGGAATTGCATTATTATAATATATTACATATTATATATAATATAATATAATATGTTGATCAAAATATATCCAATATATATCCAAAAATCCAAATAATAATATAACATGTAATATAAAGATTATCATTTGATTCTCACAGCCCCCCTTAGGAATTAAGTGCTCTTATCACAGTTTGTATTTTCACTGTTTTTTACAAGGTTAGCTATTTTTTAGTTGAGGCAGATGGAAGTTAAGTGACTTGCCTAATGTCAGTCTGTGTCTGAGGTCAAATTTGAACTCAGGGCTTCTGGTCTCCAGCACCAGGGTTCTATATATTATACCAACCTAGCTGTCCTAGGGTCAGCCCACAGCTCCCTCTCTTTGTCTCTTCCCAGAGCCACAACTAAGAGAGATAACCAGGAATTTGTCCCAGGGCATCAAAACTTAGAAGGCAGCCCTTGTTACAGCTGTGTTTAGCACCTATTTGGCAAGAGTAATTAATTAAAATAGGAAGCTGACAGATGGCTTCTCCTCCCAAAAATGACGTGTTCTGGAACACTCTCCCTTAAGAGGGAGCTTGAAGTTTCTGCCATAGGGCCATTGGGCCAGGGCTTAGAGTCTTAAAGTCGTGTTTCATGCTGCTTGCCCCAGATCTCAAGATTTCTAGTTATAGCTCTGTTGCTCCTTATCCCTCCAAGTATAGTTCTAACTCTTAAAGCCAGTGAGAACAGGAAGGAGAAATTTGAAGACATCCAGGGCCCCAGATCTCTAAGCACCCCAGAGGCGGTTCAAGAAGATTGACTAGGGTCACAAGAAGAGTGGAAGCTGTATCTCATTCCTGCCTACAGGGACTTCTTCCCCTCACAGGGCTGAGGGTGAGAGAGCACCAGGGTAGCCAGAATGGGCTTGACATCTCCGGTAAGTTCTTTTACTCAGAGCTTAGACAATCGTAACCACTCCCTTCTTGGAGTAAATAGTAAATTCTGTGCCCAGTGATGGGTCTAGAGGACAGAAAAATCAGGGTCCTCTGCAGTCTAGAACAGGGTTTCTAATCAGCGATCCATGAGCAAAAAACACTTAGATAACTATATTTCAATATAATTTATTTCCTTTGTAATCCTAAGTATTTCAATCTGTTTACTTAAAATAAAGGGGCCCCTAGCTTTGAAGGGTAGTGCTCCACACCTATACTTACCATTCCTGGGGAGGCAGAAGCTGGAAGACTGCTTGAGTTCAAGAGCTCTTAGCAGCTGTACACTAAGCCAATCTGGTGTCTACACTAAGTCTGGCACCACTCACCTGGCTACTTAAGGAAAGGCAAAAAGGTCCACATCAGAAAAATGGAGCAGATCAGAACTTCCATTTGACAAGTATTAGGATCAGACCCATGAATGGCCACCGTACTTCTAGTCTGGGTGAGTTAGGGAGACTCACAAAAAAATAAAATGGGTGGAAGGGACAGTGTGTGTCCATAGATTTCACCAGATTGCCAAAAGGGTCCTTCACACACACACACACACACACACACACACACACACACACACAAAGAGAGAGAGAGAGAGAGAGAGAGAGACAGAGAGAGACAGAGAGAGACAGAGAGACAGAGAGAGACAGAGAGAGACAGAGAGAGAGAGAGAGAGAGAGAGAGAGAGAGAGAGAGAGAGAGAGAGAGAGAGAGACAGAGACAGAGACAGAGAGACAGAGAGAGACAGAGAGAGAAAGGTTAGGAACCCCTGGACTAGATGGAGAATCAGAGCCATGGGACCAGAATTTCATAAATTTTAATCTTGAAGGGACATTTAAGGGCATCTAGACACTCCTACATTCTACAGAAGAAGAAATTGAGTTTCAGATAGGGCAAGGGGCTTGCCCAAGATCACACAGCTTAGTAAGTAGAAAATTCAGGATTTGAATCCAGGTTCTCTCATTCCATATTGATCACTTTCCCCCACTACCATATTGATTAGGTATTGGAGCCATCTGAGCCTGAGATGGTGAATCAGGATATTCAATGTTTACAGTGCCTGGGCAGATCATTAGGTTCCCCTGTAACTGAGAGGGAATTGGGGCTATTTTTGGCCAGGAATGGGGATTTGGAGTTCTCAGGCACTTTGGGCCCTGTATACAGTAAGTAGTTGGATGATCCTCTCATAGGTTCCATGATCGAGACAAGGACCATCTTCTGTACTCCTGGGAATTACCAGCTCTGGGTTCTTGGGCTTCAACATCGAATCCAAGAGTTGAAAATCCAGAACTTGGGACTTGATTCTAGTCCTTTGTCTCTGCTGGTGAGTCTTTCCTCTAGTCCAGACGACCACTGAGGGGCACACTAGAGGAAGAAAGGGGAGGTGTGTATCTCTTCCAAGTATTTGTAAAGATACCCAAATGTGTCCCATCTCCCCACTCCTACCTGTCAGTAGGAAAGAAGCTAAAAGGGTGAGCTTGAGAAATATGCAACACTCTGCCTGGTCTGATTCCTCAGTGATTAATACTCTCTCATCTTCCTATATTCACTCCAACCCCAGTGATTATGAACTCTTGGCTCCCAGTTTATAAATCCTTACCTGACTGCTCCCTAGTCCTATCTCCCTCAATCTACCCAGCAGTGTTTTAACTCCAGATTACCCTGTACCTTCCATGGTGCCCTCTGGAATGCCTCCATCATAATTAGCAAACTTCTTTCCATCTTGAACCTCTTCCTTTTTTACTCCTGCCATTTTCTGGCCCTTTCCAAGACATGGCTCCCTCCTAAAGGACCCACTTTGCTCATCGTCCATTCTGCTATTGGCTCTGCCCTCTCTCCTATTCCCTTTAAATGTTGATTTCAGGAGGATAGTTGAGAATATGCCCCATTGCCACTTTCAGACTTTCCCTCTTCCACCTTACCTATACAACCTTGCCCCCATACTATGGGACTTCAACATATATACTAATCCTTTTTTAAAGACTTTCCCAGTTCCTCAATCTGATCAATTCTTAATCTGTTTCCCTATTCCATTTTAGTTATAAACAGAGATAAATGGTCATATCCTTGATCTTATGGTGGTCATACTTTTGGTCTTTTTTTTTTAATCCTTACCTTCTATCTTAGAATCAATACTGTGTATTGGTTCTAAGGTTGAAGAGCAGTAAGGGTTAAGCAATGGATGTTAAGTGACCTGCCCACAGTTGTACAGCTAGGAAGTGTCTGAAGTCAAATTTGAACCCAAAACATCCTGTCTCTATGTCTGGCTCTTAATCCACTGAGCCATCTCTGCCTCCAAATCCTGTGAATAGATTACTCAGAAGTATTCCATTTTCAACCCTTTTATCCAATCATGATCTTTTTACCATTCCATTTTCTCTCTGCCTTATGACTTCTCATCCTTATCATGGCCTCCATTACTTCCAGCTCTCTTTTCTTTCCCAGGATATCACTCCTGTAGTGGCTACACTTCTTCTTCTCTTTGGGGAACCAATTCAACTCCCCACTGCTCTCTAAACTCCGATTCTCTGTCCCCATGTCCTATCATCGACCATGTCTAATCCAACCCCGAATTACTCCCACCAGCCTTCATTCCAACTCATATACTGCTAGATGGAGCTGAAGAAAATCATGAAACCAATGTTGGTGGGCCAACCACGAATTTATTTTATTTCATCTCAACTGGATGCTATTCTTCCCTGATCAATTGGCTATCCCGCTCTCCTTAGAGGCTGTCTCCAACCTTGTCTCAAGCCTCCTACGGCACTTCCCTTCCTACTCCCTCAGCTGAAGTCTTTGCCTTATACTTCCCTGAAAAAATTTGAGGTCGTTCTTTGGGAGCTTCACTCTTTTCTTTCCTCTTCACCTCATATCATTCAGACATTGTCCCCCACCATCTCCTCCTTCCCTTTATCTCTGATGATCTCTGGATCTTCTGGCCAAGGTCAGCCTCTTGTACATTTATTTTTTTAAAACCCTTACCTTGTGTCTTAGAATCAATACAAGTATTGGTTCCAAGGCAGAAGAGAAGCAAGGGCTAGGCAATAGGGGTTAAGTGACTTGCCCAGGGTCACACAGCTGGGAAGTGTCAGAGGCCACATTTGAACCCAGGACCTCTGGGCTTGGTGCTCTAGCTGCCCCCTTTCATGTACTCTTGATCCCATCCCCTCCTACCATCTCCAGCAGGTTCTTCCCTCTATCATCCCCACTATCCCACTTACCTTCAGTCCCTCCTTGTCCACTGACTGTTTCACTGCTAACTATAAATATGCCCATGTCTCCCTCACCCTTAAAAAGCCTTCATTTGATCCATCCATCCCCAATAAATACTATCCCATATCTCTTCGGTGTTTTGTGGCTAAACTCCTTGAGAAGTTCATCTACAATCAATGCCTCTACTTCCTCTCTTCTTCTTAACTCTGCAATCTGACATCTGACCTCATCATTCAACTGAAATTATTCCCCCCAAAGTCACTGGTGATCTCTTTTATTAGACTTTTTTTTTTTAAGGCAAATGGATGCCAGCTTTTGTTGCTATTGTTCAGTCATATCTGATTCTTCATGACCCTTTTGGGGTTTTCTTGGTCAAGATAATCAAGTGGTTTGTCATTTCCTTTTCCAGCTCATTTAGCTGGATGAGGAAACTGGAGCAAACAGGGTGATGTGACTTGTTCAGGGTCACACAGATAAGAAGCATCAGAGACCACATTTGAACTCACAGTCTTCCCAACTTCAGGCCTGGTACTCTAACCACTGCACAACCCAGTTTCCCCTTCAATGATCTCTCTCTCTCTCTCTCTCTCTTTCTCTCTCTCTCTCTCTCTCTCTCTCTCTCTCTCTCTCTCTCTCTCTCTCTCTCTCTCTCTCTCTTTAAACACTTACCTTCCGTCTTGGAATAAATACTGTGTATTGGTGCCAAGGCAGAAGAGCAGTTAGGGGTAGGCAATGGGGGTTAAGTGACTTGCCCAGGGTCACACAGCTTGGAAGTGTCTAAATCCAGATTTGAACCCAGGACCTCCCATCTCTGGGCCTGGCTCTCAATCCACTGGGCTACCCAGCTGCCCCCTCAATGATCTCTTAATTGACAAATCTTCTCAGCCCTGCTCCTTCTTGACTTCTCTGCAGCCTTTGACACTGTTGATCACCCTCTTTTCCTTGATCCCCTTTTCCCTAGGCTCCCAGGAAACTCTTCTCTTGGTTCTCCCCCTTCTTACCTGTCTGCTCCTTCTCAGGCTCCTTTGCTGGTTGGCTCAGCTCATGCCCACTAACCATAGGTGCCCCATAGGGCTCTGTTCTGGGCCCTCTTCTTTTTCCTCTATACCAGGGGTCAGCAAACTACAGGCAGAGGGTCAAATCTGGACTTGCTTTTGGACTCTGTGTGAGCTAAAAATGGTTTTTAATCTTTTTAAGTACCCAAACACTTAGCTGTCTGCTCTGGACCACGTCCCTCGGTGACCTCCTCAGCAGCCACGGGTTCAGGGATCATCTCTCTGCAGATGCCTATAGCCCTCCCGTCAGCGTCTCCACCAAGCTCCCTGTAGATCCCCAGCTGCCGTCTGGCACGCAGAACTGATGTCCCACCGGCATCTCCCAACCAGCACAGCAACACGAAACCCCTGATCTTTCCCCAAAACTTTCCCCTCCTTCAGACTGTGAAGGGCACCGCCCTGACCTCAGACTGGAAAACTAGGTGCCATCCTGGGCACCTCCCTCACCCACAGATCAAACCCGCCACCAAATCTCAATCCATCTGCTTTCATAACTCCCCTCTGAGCTGTCTAGGGCCACCCCTCTAGCTCAGGCTACCATCACCTCCCACCCCAACTGTCTCCCCCTCCTCCAACCCCAATCGTTCTTTACTTAGCTGCTCAGATGACTTCAAGTCCAACGTGCTCGCCACCAGTCCGTGTTGCCTCTGTTCCCAGGGGCCCTGGCAGACGGTACAAGGGCCTGAACGGACAAGGGATGGAGGACCTCCAAGGGCTGGGAGAGGTCTTGGGAGATGATCAAGTCTACCCTCCTCATGTTACAGATGGGGAAACAGAGGCTCAGAGAAGAGACATGGCCTGCCCAAAGTTATTTATATACACCATTTCTATATTCTATATTCAATATTATGGAGAGAAAGGCATCCCTGCCACATCTCGACTTTCCCTAACCGCATTTCGATAAATTGCGGGTCGGCATAAGAAATTAAATGTGGGAATTTGGAGGGAGTTTTGCCGAAGTTGCAGACAACATGCAAAGGCCAGCAGATGACACAGAAAACGTTCAGAGACTCAGAAATGCATAAAATAGATGTATAGTATTGTGTGATAGCAACACATTTCGTCGTGTAATGCCATAAATGTAAATGGTTTCTTTTAAAAGTTAAAATAAGTTAAAATGTTAATGTTGGAGAAAAGAACGCAAAAGCCAACAGACTATGCACAAAGGCTAGAATGTAGCCAGAGCTCACACACTGGCCTACATGTGGCCTAGGACCAATGACTTAACCCCAATTCTACGGTAAGGTATTGTAAACAGTCCACAAAAGAAAAAGAAAACGTTCGGGCTGCTTCTCTGGTACAAAGAGAGGACCAAAAAATGTTACCAGGATTTTCCAGATCCCCAGGGTGCTGAGTCCCTAGCCCCTGGGATGTAGAAGGGAAAACACACTTTACATGTTATATATTATATAATACAGGGTATATTGGAATATTATATAATGCACATTATATATGCATTCTATAATACATTATATAGAATAGTATATAATTAGTATACATTTTATGCACATGCATTATATAATACATTATATAGACTATATCAGAATATTGTATAATATAATGTGCATTATATATGTATTGTATAATACAGTATATAGAATATATTGGAATATTATATAATATATAGTGTGCATCATCTATACAATTTTATATATGTATTATATAATACATCCTATATTAGACTATATAATATGAATTATATAGTATGTAATATGTTGGACTACTATATAGTATACAATATGCATTGTATGTTATATATAAATTATATAATACATTATATAGAATATTTTATAACATTTATAATATAATATGCATTATATTATATATGCATTCTGTAATATAGCACATAGAATATATTAGAATATTATATAATATAATGTGTATCACCTATACTATTTTATATATGTATTATATAATACATCATATACAGTAGACTATCTAATGTGTATTATATAGTATGTAATAAATTGGAACACTATGTAGTATATAATATATGTTGTATATTATATATATACATTATATAGAAGATATAATATTTCATAATATAATATTTTGTATAATATATATTTATATAATATATAATATCATTCATAATATAATAACATTATGTTATATATGCATTCTATGATATAGTATATAGAATATATTAGAATATATAATGTGCATCATCTATTCTATTTTATATATGTATTATATAATATCTCCTATATTAGACTATATAATGTGCATTGTATAGTCTTAGTGTATTGGAATAGTATATAATATGCATTATATACTATATAATGTGCAGCAGCATCTACAGCATAGTTTCTATGTATTATATATAATGTGCATTATATAGTATGTAATGGATGGGAATATTATATGCTAGGCAACATGCACTATTTAACGTATACCGTGCATTACACACTAACATATGCCATACGATGTGTGCACTGTATAACACTTAGATGGAATAAGTTAGAATGTTATAGGTAATCCGCATTATGTATTCTATGGACTACCTTACTGTCCTCAGTACCTTCTGTATTCCGTACTAGGGCCGGGCGTCCTGGGAGAGAGGAGGAAGCCCTGCGGGCGGGAGTGGAGGCGCTCGCCGGAGCTGCGTCTCCCTAGTCAGACAGTCTCCCCGCCGGGCAGCAGAGGGCAGGCGTCAGCCGCTTTGGGTCCCCGGAGCCTCGGAGGGCGGGCCCGTGCCACGCTCCTCTCCCCGAAGCCCCCCGGGCTCTAGCCCAGCGCGGGGTTCGCTCTCCAAGGCTGGCCGGAGCTGGGAGGTCCCTCTGAATAACGGCCTCGGCTTGGCCTTGGGGTCCCGAGTCCCAGGCCGGCCTGGCTTGGGCGGAAGGATTTCGAGTACAAAGTTGGGCCGGCCTGGCCCGTCGGGGCTTGGCCGGGACCCGAGCCGGCCAGAGCCTCGGAGCTGGGCTGCAGGGCTTTACCCCGGGTGCATGCTGATCAGCTGGGCAGGGCTGTGTGGGAAGAATGGGTCCGGCCTCCAGGTGGCCTCCGCTGGGTCCGGGGGTGCCGGTGCTGGTGTCCGGGTTCTAGACGGGTCTAGTTCGGGATCGGGCTGGGTCCCTGGTCTCAGGCTGCACCGGCCTGCAGGGACAGAGCTGGGGGCCGGGCCCAGGGCTCAGGCCGGTTACTAGCTGAGGCTGGATCGGGAGGGCGGGAGTGAGGCTGAGGAGGGCAGAGAGGAAGGCAGGGGCCGAGGGACTGGGTCCTCCCGGGCGGGGGAGGGGCCAGCTCTGGCCCGCTGAGTTGGACTGAGGGAGAGGGGGAGGGGGAGGGAGAGGTACAGGCTCTCCAGCCGCCCTAAGAGGCCCCCCTGCAGGTTCCTTGTGATGAGCCTTGGAAGAGGCAGAAACTCCGAAGCTACCTCCTTCACTGTCCCATCCAGCAGTGGGAGGGGAAGCCCATCCAGCACTTGGGGCCCATCCATGCTCTGCTGCCCGTCCAGGTGGCCTACGCAGGCTCCAGGGTGAGTGTTCTACTGGGCAGGTTGGGGGCAGGGAAGGGAGACCCTGGATTCAAAGGGACCAAGATGTCTATTCTTAAACCCTTGCTTTCCCGCTTAGTACTAGCTCTAAGACAGAAGGGCCAGGGCTAGGCCAGTGGGGTTAAGTGACTTGCCCAAGGTCACACAGCTATGAAGTGTTGGGTTCTCCTGACTCTGCCCTGGAGCTCTATCTGCACTGCCACCTGGCTGCCCAGCTCCCTTAGCTATGAAAAATAATGCCAAAGACAATAACGAGTAGCATGACTGCTGCTTGCAAAGTCTTTGTCTTAAGACAATCATGGATGGGGAGGACAACTGAGGAATGTGACTGCCATTATGTAGGTGAAGAAAGGTGAGCTACAAAGAGGAGCAGTGGCCTCTCAGGGGCAGTCAGGGAGGAAGCGAAGACCGACTGGCCCCTGCAGGGGACCCTAGACTGCCTCACACTGTCCTTCCTCTAGGAGTTCCAGGATCGCCTTCTGATTTTGTTTGCTGAGGACCTGGTGTTCCTGTCTCTGAGCTCGGGAGGCTCTGGCCTCATCTACCAGGTGGGGAAGCCACCCCTGGGCCCCAGGGTTTTCCTACTACGCACAGGAAGGGGCCCCAGACCAAGGAGAGAATGAGGGACTGACAACAAACCAAGGAGCTCTCTCTTTCATTCAATCGCCTTTGCCTGCCTCCAGCCTTCAACCTCCCTGTCTGGCCAATGTTGATCTTGACTGTTTTGAAAGCCAAAACAGAGCCAGAGAAGCTGGGAGCCCGGTTCTCAGGGGTGGACACAGTCTAGAATGGAGGTGAGAGAGGAGCAGAACTTCAGGAAGAAAAAGGATGAGACCTTGGATCTGCCATCGAAAAGCTCACCATTTGGCACCAAGTTGGGAGTGTTCAGGGCTCAGGAGATTCTTTCTGGAAACCTTAGACAAAAGAAGGGTGAATGGGCAGGGAGAAGAAGGACAGACAAGCCCATAAATGCTCTCAGGTCTCAGGGGAGGAAGTAATGAGTGTGGGCTGGAGGAATCAAGGCAGACTTCTTGGAGGAGGGAAGGTGGTTTCTGAAGGAAGCCATGATGCTCATGGGTTGGTCTAGAGCAGCAGGGAGGTAATTCCCAGAAGTGAGGAAGGTGTGGATGAGTGGGGCTGGGAACTGGACTCTGGAGATGTCAATCATATTACTCTAAGGTTTGCAAAGCACTTTCAAGACATTATCTCATTTGCTCCAGACAGTCTCCCGGACGAGACTCTACCAACCACTGTGATTACCCTTGTTTTATAAAAGAGGAAACTGAAGCTCTGAAACTGAAACAGAGATGAGTGACTTGCCCAGTCACACTCTAAGTGGGCAGCAGAAGGAGGACTCAAACTCAGGTCTTCCTGACTCTAAATCCAGTCCCCTTCTGGAGTGTACCAGGCTGCACCTCAGATGGGAGCCAGGATCCAAAGCTGTCCTCATTCCTCTCCACAGGGAAAGCTCCCTCGGGCAGGAATCCGGGCTCAGGAGAAGTCGGCCATTCTCGGGAGGCTGGAATTTGAAATGACAGGTATAGGGAATGAGGATGGAGTGACCCGGGACAGCACTGCCCTCCCGATCCTCACCCCACTCAGACTCACCTGATCTCACCCCGGTTTCCCCTTCTGGCTTCCCCAGGCAACCTAATGGAACCAATCCTAGTGGCCTGCTCAGAGGTAGAGGACTATGAAATGTGTCTGTTCCTCCTTCAGAAGGTAAGGGGAGAGGAGGTTACCCCTGGATCTCCACTCCTGGCTAGCACAGCCATCTCCTCAGCATGGTGATGAGGTCCTGCCCTGCCCTTCGAGGGAGAACATGGTTTGGAGTGGGCGAGGAAGGGATGGATGATCTCTGATGGGAAGGGTCTGTGGGAAGAAACCCTCAGGGGGCTCACAGCCTGGGTACACCAGGAAAACTGGGCACAGACCTCTGAAACAGAGGCTCCTGTCTTGTTTTATTGGGGGGCAGGAATGGCCCATTAGAGAACAAGGTAACCTGGCCTCCTTAGTAGACTTAGGAGAAAGAGAGAGGGGCAGGGGTGGTCCTGGGGACTGACCACCGTCCATCTCTTCCAGCCTGACACGCAGCCACCC
Source organism: Monodelphis domestica (assembly GCF_027887165.1). NCBI lineage: Eukaryota > Metazoa > Chordata > Mammalia > Didelphimorphia > Didelphidae > Monodelphis > Monodelphis domestica. Next base: position 415,536,596 of record NC_077230.1, on the reverse strand, counting down.
TCCATGCCCAGCCAGCCACTACCCATGATTCCCAAGAAGCTGAAGAGAACTTAAGAGCTAGGCAGGCATTCGGCCCTGTTTCTTACAGCCTGTCCAACCCCTTGTGCCACTCTCTGGGCCGTCCTCCTGCAAAGGACTCTGGGGAACAGAGCAGGAAGCTATGGGGCCTGAACATTCAGGACTCTGAAGAAGGACCCCAACTCCGGGACCCAGCAGCCCCCAGAGGAGGAGGCCGGTTCTGTAAATAAGACGTGCCAGAATGTTGGACCAGTTTTTTTTTTCCCCTGGAATCATCTTCCCTTTGCCAGTTCCTTAGAACAGCACCGAACGGTCCTGGATGACGTCTTCTGTCCCAGTGGACAGAAGAAGGGACCCACACATCCTCTCCCTGACCCGCTTCCCAGTCACGGCTGACCAGGAGCCAGACCACAGGCTGTCCTTCCCTGCCTTTCCTCCTTCCTGGTGACATATTCAGGAACGGGGAGGAGTTCAGCGTGGCCAGATCATACAATTTATAAGAATGTGAAATAAAGCTAGAAGCGTGACTTGAGCTCAGAGGCATGTCTTGTGGGCACTGGGGAACCAGAAAAGATGACTAAGCCGAGGAAAGCTGCTCGGGCCAGTGGCAGGAGATTTGGGATGAGGGAGGGCCAGGTAACTGTCAGGAAATTCCTGGCCTGGGAATTCCCAGAAATATTCCTCAGAGTACAGCCTGGCTCGGAGCAAGGGCTGGGTCTGATTCCACATGTAACCAAGGTGACACAACCAGGACTTTGCTCCAGGGTGCTGGGTTTGGAGGACATGCACAATCCTTCAGAAGGACATTAACATCTGCTTAGTAAGGATGTTCAAATATTTCTTCTCCTAGTGGGGCCTCCTACAATTCCCATGTACAATTCTCCCCCAAATGGGCCCAGGCACAGCAAATGCTAATTCTGTTATCTCTTTTGACCTCCAAGGACCCATGCCTTGCAAGGCAGGAGACCAGAACTAAGGCCACCTCCCCCCAATTTCTCCCCTAAACCAAGAGGCTCCTACCCCCACATATTTCCATGGCCCAGGGTCCATGTCTCCACAATGGAGAGTGGAGATGGTCCGATGCTCTAGGTCAGAGCTCCCGTCTGACTAATGGGTACAAATAAGACCCTCCTTACTCCTCTCCGTGTTTGGAGAAGATATCTAGCCCATCTTTGGGAGGGCCTCTACCGATCTCTCTCTCTCTCTCTCTCTCTCTGAGTCATCAGGATGTTGGGGGTGGGGGACAGGTAGGGGAATTTGCCTCCTGCCCAAGGAGTCAAAAGGGCTATCACTAAATTCCAGTCTCTACTGGCATCAGTCCAAGAGAGCCAGGGGGCATAGGGAAGCCCAAGAGGGTCCTCCCAGGAAGCCAAGACTTCTCTGGCCTGCCCTGGCTCCCCTGCTTATTGCCAGGATAGATAGCTGTCTCCCCAGAGATGACCCAGTTTGACACACACACAAGAAGCCTTGTAGTTTCCCAATGATTTTTCTTGAAGCCAAAAAAAGAGAGGAATGGGGTGGAGGTGCCAGCCTCTCCCTCTAATCCTCCAGGGCCTCTTCTTTCTGCTGCCCAGAGTTGTGTTTACTCAAAAGTGTGGCCACCAGCATCAGAGCTCCTGTGAACACAGGAAACGGTTCTCAGAAGCCAGAGACCTTGGCCAGCTACCTGGCCCTTATCAGCTGGGCTCTTCCTGCTAAGCTTTGCTCTCTCCCCACTCCCAGGGAAGGGTGCCTCTGGGTAGAGGCCACATTGGTTCTAGTAAAACACATACACACACCAGGGGCTTGGGGACTTGAGAAGGGGAAAGCAGAAGGAGGGGGATGGAGGCTCTCAAATGCTCCTCAGAGCCATCAAGAGTCGGGATGGCCGTCCTGGGTTCCAGAGTCTCCCCAGGCATTCAGTAAAGGTGGAGAGGACCCTTCCCGGACAGGAAAGTCAGGGTCCTTTCTCTCCTTTCCCTGTGATCCATCCTCCAAAGGGCTTTCTTCCAGAGGTAGAGCTCTGTGCTCCCTCTTCCTCCAATGATATAACATATGTGTGATTCTCAAAGTCAAGATCAGACCCTGCCTCAGTTTCCTCAACTGTAAAAGGAGAGACGAATCCTTCTGAGTCTAAATCTATGACCTTATAAAACCACCTTTGTGAGCCTCCGTTTTCTCCTCTGTAAAATGGGGGTCAGGGGCAGCTGAGTGGATGGAGAGCCAGGCCCAGAGATGGTAGGTCCTGGGTTCAAATATGGCCTCAGACACTTCCTGTGTGACCCTGGGCAAGTCACTTAACCCCCATTGCCTAGCCCTTACCACTTTCCTGTTTTAGAACCAACACATAGTATTGATTCTAAGGCAGGAGGTGAGGGTTTGTTTTTTTTTTTTAAACCCTTACCTTCCGTCTTGGAGTCAATACTGTGTATTGGCTCCAAGGCAGAAGAGTGGTAAGGGCTAGGCAATGGGGGTCAAGTGACTTGCCCAGGGTCACACAGCTAGGAAGTGTCTGAGGTCAGATTTGAACCTAGGACCTCCCGTCTCTACGCCTGGCTCTCAATCCACTGAGCTACCCAGCTGCCCCCAAGAGGTGAGGGTTTTATAAAATAAAATAAAATAAAAAAATAAAATAAAATAAAATAAAATAAAATAAAATAATAAAATGGGGGTAATAACACCTGCAATTCCTACTCAGAAGATGGCGAGTTCCTGGGTGTAAAGTATCTTTCATATGTTAAGCTGCCAACCATCTACATGTCAGTTGCTGGAATGATCATTTCTTATGATCTACCCCCATCCCTGAGTAGAACATGAGGTCTTTGAAGGAAGGAGCTGTTTTATTCTTTCCCAGCCTAGGACCACAAAAAGTGCTTACACAGGATCATGAGATAATAGTTCTAGAGCCGGAAAGGATGTGACGCTGTCATTTAGCACTTAGACGTTTGTTCAGTTCCATGGAACTGATCACACCCTCATTCCCCTCTTCACAACTTTCAATGACTCCCTACTGCCTTTAGTATAAAGTTCAACCCCTCCTCAATCTACCTCCAGCCAGTCTTTACAATCATTACTCCTAGAAATCTCTGTTCCAACCAATCCAGAGGCCAGGAGTTGCTCCTTGATTTTGACCTACCTTTACCTGAATCTCTGCCTTCAGGTAGGCAAGGTGGATGGAGTCAGGAAGACCCCAAGCCAAATCTAGCCTTGGACACTTGGTAACTCATTGTATCGCCCTGGGAAAGTCACTTAACCTCTGTTTGCCTCAGTTTCCTCATTCACAAAATGGAGATAATAATAGCAAACCTCCCTCCCAGGGTTGTTGTGAGATTCAAAGGTGATAATATTTGTAAAGTTCTTTGAAAACCTTAAAGGGTTCTTTAAATGCGATTATTATTATTATCACCCTTAATCAATCATCCAGCAGTAATTAATTATTTCAGTGCCTGTTTCCTGTGCAAGGCATTTATTGTACCAGGAGCTAGGCATACAAGGACACAAGGAAACTATCCCTCCATGCTCTTGAGGAGTTGACAAATTATCACGGTGATGGTGAACTTTTTAGAGACTGAATGCCCAGACTGCCACACTCATGTTACATGTGAGCCCCCTGCCTTACCCCAAACAGAGGAGGGAGGAAGCTTTCCCCTTGGACTGTTGTGCAGAAGGATGGGTGATGTGAGAAATGTCCTCAGGGGCACATGGAGAGGGGAAGGGGAGCTGCCCCCTCCAGAATGTGTACCATAGGCTTGCCAAAACGATCCTATCCCATCATGGGATCCTAGATTTTGAGTCAGAAGGAATCCTAGAGCCATCTCTTTCAACCTTTGGCAGGTCCAGAGATTAGCCAACAAATGGTCAAACTGGAATTTGAACCTGTTTTCAAAATAGTCAAAGTTAAAAAAGGGTTTTTTGGCCCCCCAAGGGATGTGTTTCAGTTATGTGGGAAATCCATGCCTTGTTCCCAGATAATGAGTAATAATGAAGATTTAATTGTTCCCAGACAATTTAGCTCAGCCGTAGACTTTCTGAGCTGGAAGGAACCTCAAAGCTAATGAAACCATCTTATTTGACAGATGAAGAAACTTATTCTTGAAAAGAGAAATGAGCTCCACCACCCCAAGTCTGGGAGCTTCTTTTGTTTTTAACTCTTACTTTTCATCTTAGAATCTATTGGTTCCAAGGCAGAAGAGAAGGCAATGGGATTCAAGTGAACTGCCCAAGGTCACACAGCTAGGGAGTATATGAGGCCAGATTTGAACCCAGGACCTCCAACTTCTAGACCTGACCCACCTGATAGCTTCTTAAAGACCAAGCTAAGACTAGCACTGAGCCATGCCTAGGACAGACTTTCCCCTGCCAATTGAAGTCCTCTGATTCCCCATTTGGGTGCCAGATTTTTAAGAATGTCTAATCTGACTCCTCCCACTCTTAATTTCTCAGGCTACTTGATTGAACCTCTTAATTTGAAGTTATTATTAATATGGATTTAGTTAGCTGTGTACACATCTCCTTCCATCCAATAGGTCCCTGGAAGTCTGGATCCATATTGGACTTATCTTTATATGCCCAGTGCTCAAATCAGAGCCCGGTGTTTTTGAGTATTTTTTATCAGGCCTTAAAAAGAAACTTGGTTTCATTCATGTAAGTAAGTGTTCAGGGGAGTCATAAGACCTGGGTTCAAATATGTAATCTGATGCTATCTGTATGACCTTGTACTAGTCTTTGCTTCTCAAGGCTTCAGTTTTCCCATATGTAAAATGAAGTGCTTGGACTAATGCCCATATGTCTTTAAATCTATCATCCTGGGGTCAACTGGGTGGCTCAGGGGATTGAGAGCCAGGACTAGAGATGGGAGATCCTGGGTTCAAATGTGGTCTCAGACACTTCCCATCTGGGTGACCCTGGGCAAGTCACTTAACCCCCATTGCCTAACCCTTACCACTCTTCTGCCTTGCAACCAATACTATTGATTCTAATATGGAGGGTAAGAGGAAACGGAAGGGAATGGGAAGAGAAGGGAAGGGGAAGGGAAGGGAATGAAGGGAGGGGGAAGAGAAAGGGAAGGTAAGGGAAAGAAAAGGGAAAGGAAATGAAAAGGAAAAGGAAGGGAAGGGGAGGGAAGGGAAAGGGAAAGGGAAGGGGAAGGGAAGAGAAGGAAAAAGAAAAGGAAGGGAAAGAGGAAGGGGAAGGAAAGGAGAAAGGAAGGGAAGGGAAGGGAAGGGAAGGGAAGGGAAGGGAAGGGAAGGGAAGGGAAGGGAAGGGAAGGGAAGGGAAGGGAAGGGAAGGGAAGGGAAGGGAAGGGAAGGGAAGGGGAAAGGAAATAGGGAAGGAGAAGGGAAGAGAAAGGAAGGGAAGGGAAGGGAGGAAAAGGAAAGGGAAAGGGAAAAGGAAGGGATAAGGAACCACACAAAGCACATATTCAAAATGGTCCTCCAGTCTCTGCTTGCAGATCTTAAATGCCAAGGAATGCCCGAGGCAGCCCATTCCACTTTGGGATATCTCCTGTGATTAGGCAACTCTCTCCACCTTACAGAGCAAGTACCAACCTGCACAGTAATCCAGAGACACTTCTCTTCAGGAGCTTCCTTTATCAATGAAATCAAGGCTAGACCCAAAAATAATATTGTCTTTTCCCTTTAGCCCAGTGCTAAGGTAGTTTCTTGGGAACTTCCACGCATGGCTTCTGGCAAAATGAATGTGCTCCCTCTTCCCCTGAACTGTCTTCCAAGTCCTTGCTCTCCGACTCTCACTCAGTTTTCATTTCTCCAAATTAAACATCCCTCAGTCTTCCAGCTGAGCCTCAGAGAGCATGGACTCAAGTCTTTCCCCCTACTTACTCTCCCCTTCCTGAAATGTTCAGCAAACCTTAGAGCTCTACATAAATGCTAGCTATCATCATCTCCGCCATCATCATCAATGGCACCCAGAAGAGAACCAAATTCTAGCTGTGGTCTGGCCAGGACAGAATATTAAGGAATTCATATTGGGCTATTGGCATAATAGAGTTCAAAGATGTGAGTTCCAATACAGCCTCAGATACTTATTAGCTGTATGACCCTGAGCAAGTCATTTGTCTTCTATTTGCCTCAGTTTCCTCATCTGTTAAATGGAGATAATATTTGTAAAAGTATTGAGCATAGCACCTGGCACACAGTTGGTACTATATAAACATTAGCTGTTATTATCAGATCGAGCCTACAAGCCATTAAAACATGCAGATCTTTTTTCAGACAATTGCGGTCTAATTTTACCTTTTTGTCTTTGTGAAGTTGATCTCTCAAACCTAAGTTTAAGATATCTAAATAGTGGGGGGGAGGGAGGGGGATCAGCTGGTGACTCAATGGATTGAGTGCCAAGCTTAGAGATGGAAGGTTCTGGGTTCAAAATCTGGTCTCAGACACTTCCTAGCTGTGTGACCCTGGGCAAGTCACTTAACCCCTATTACCTAGCCCTTAGCATTCTTCTGCCTTGGAATCAATAATGCTTAAAGGGATAAAAAAAGAACCTACTATGTACTGGACATTGTTCTAGGCAGTGGAAGCATTTGGTTTTCTCTTTCAATTTAGCCACGCATCCAGTTCTGAACCCATCTAACTGGATGACCCTCTGGGTCACATCTCTCCATCTTTTCCAATGAGCTATTTTGTCTAGAGCTTTGCTGACAATCTAAACCTGAAAATCTAGGTAAAGGCCAGAGCCTTCCCCTGCCCAAGTAATTTAGTGACCACAACCTAAAAGGAAATGAGCTTGGTCTGGCATGACCTTTTCGGTCTTGAATCTGTGGCCTTTTTGTGCTGGCTACTTATGCTTCTACATGTTCTCTGACTACATTTTTTGTCCCCCACCCCCACAATATTTTATTTTCCCCCAATTACATGTAGAAGCATTTTTAACCCCTTACCTTCCACCTTAGACTCAGTACTTTGTATTGGTTCCAAGGCAGAAGAGCTGTAAGGGCTACGCAATGGGGGTTAAGTGACTTGCCCAGGGTCACACAGCTGGGAAGTGTCTGAGGATAGACTTGAACCTAGGACTTCCCATTTCCAGGCCTGACTCTCTATATCCTGAGCCACATAGCTGCCCCTTTTTGTTGTTTGTTTTTTTTTTAACCCTCACCTTCCATCTTAGAATAGATACTGTGAATTGGTTCCAAGGCAGAAGAACCATAAGGGCTAGGCAGTGGGGGTCAAGTGACTTTCCTGGGATCATACAACTGGGAAGTGTCTGAGGCCAGATTTGAACCCAGGACCTCCCAACTCTAGACCTGACTCTCAATCCACTGAGCCACCCAGCTGCTCCCTAGAAGCAATTTTTAACCTTCACAAATTTTCTTACATTTTGAGTTCCAAATTCTTTCCTTCCCTCCCTTCCTCTCCTCTCTCTCTCAATGAGACGATAAGCAATTTGATGTAGGCTATATGTGAGCTCACATGTAGCACATATTTCCATATTTGTCATGCTGTGGAAAAAGACATTCAGATTGCTAAAAAACTTTGAAGAAAATAAAATGAAAAATGATATTCTTTGCACTTATTTGAATTCAGTGTTGGCTTTTTCTCTGCATTTTTTAAATAATATATTCTATAACCCAATGGAATTGCTTGTCAACTCTGGGAGGGGTGAGGGAAGAGAGGAGGAAGACAACACAAATCACGTAATTTTGGAAAATTTATGTGTAAATTTGTTATTGGAATAAAATAAAGAAAAAGTTTAAAGTGAAAAAAATAGCGTTCTATAATATTGGGCTGATGGGGTGTTTTCTGAGCCCTTTTCAGGACCACTCACCCACCTTTGGTGTCCACTTGTCCCCCAGCTCTCACTTGTGGCTCCGAGAAACTGTAGCATGAGCAGCGGCCACACTCCTATTAAAAGTCTCACAGCAGATGGGCAAAACCAGGTGGAGGGTAACCAACAGTCCTCAAACCTGGCAGTGAGTCAGGAGATGACTGCCCCAATAATGAGAAGACTTCCCTGGGAAGAATGGGCAGATGAGAACAATAGCCATGAAGGAGGGGGAAGCATGTGCTGGGGAGCACTCAGAGCTTGGTTGGCCGTGGAACCAGCCACCGTCAGTCATTGCGTCCAGGGCCATCCCCAGTCATCTTGTCTTGCCCCTGGACTTTAATGACTCTGGAAGAGAGAGGGAGGCTGATGACCTTGTGCAACTCTGCCCCACTTCCATCCAGTTCCTACACAAGTCAAGACGTCGCCCCATGGCGTCATTGGGACCAATAACATTTATGATATTTCTAGGAATCGAAGTCAAGCGCCCAGAGCTTATAATTCATAACTTCCATTCTCTTTGGTTTTATCCTTCTCCAGCCTTCTCTCCTGCTCTCCAAGATCTTTCTGATGTCATTGTCAACAACCGGGGAACTGTATCTACCAGTTTTTTGAGTGCTAGAAAGGGCCAGGTGATGCGACTTCATCAAGAGCATCAGGAGATCCTCTGATGATCTTGGATACCAGCTCCCGGCTAGTCCTTTTGGTTCTAACATTTCTAGCCCTAAGATCATTCTCCTTGGCAGAGAAAACAACCAGAATCAAAATGGAAAAGTTATCCCTCCTCTCCATCTTTGATTGCTATCCCATCCACCCCAAGGAGAAGTCTTATCCCTTTTATTATCCTCCTCCTTTTCCTCTTATAGGTTAAAGCCACAAAGTTCTCATTAGCTTTCTTTGCCAAGCGTGGCTCAATCTGAACTTCAGCACCCTTAACATTATTCTTTTGTTTAATTTTTAAAAAATTTTCCCATGATTCCATGATTCATGTTGTCTCCCTCTGCTCCTCCCTACCCCTCCTGGGGCTGACAAGCAATTCCACTGGGTTATCCATGTATTATCGCTCATGACCTAGTCCCACATTATTCATTTTTATAACAGTCATCTTTTAAAGCCCAATCCCCAAGTCCTATACCCATGACCAAATGGCAGATCCTACCTTGACATTATTCTTGTAGGACCACGCTGCCTCTGTTGCCATTTCTGCCTTTGGGTCCCTATTTTCTATCATGATAGTTGATTAAGAAATGTTTATTTGAGTTTAATGAATTGAAAGCTCAGTTACTTGCCCCTGTTTCTATTTTCTGTGTGTAACTTTAGGAAACTGTCAATTATGAGTTCCCTGTGCATCCACATGTCTTTTTTTTTTAAACCTTTACGTACTATCTTAGAATCAATAGTGTATATTTGTTCCAAGGTAGAAGAGCAGTAAGGACTAGGCAATGGGGGTTAAGTGACTTGTTCAAGGTCACACAGCTAGGAGGTATCTGAGGCCAGATTTGAACCCAGGACTTCCCATCTCTAGACCTGGCTCTTAATCCATGGAGCCATCCAACTGCCCCTAAGGATTTTCCTCACCTTTTCATTCACAAACTCTATAAGACAAAGCAATACTTCCCCAAGGTTGCCATCATTTCTGCCCAGCATCCACTTTCTCCTTGGTGGTGAGAATGAGATCCAAATTAGGACCCCTTCTGTTAGTTCTTCCAACAAGAAGGATAAGATTGGGGGGGGCAGCTGGGTAGCTCAGTGGATTGAGAGCCAGGCCTAGAGACGGAAGGTCCTGAGTTCAAATCTGGACTCAGATACTTCCCAGCTGTGTGATCCTGGGCGAGTCACCTAACCCCCATTGCCTAGCCCTTACCGCTCTTCTGCTTTAGAACCAATACACAGTATTGATTACAAGATGGAAGGTAAAGGTTTAAAAAGAAGTTATTAGGAACTACTTTTGTAGAGAATAAAGCTCTGGAAGATGTCTGGACAATTAAAGTCAGTCATTATTACCATATAGTGCCTCAGTGGCAAGTCTGTGATCTGCCTTTTGGGGGGTATTATAAGGGAGTCATTTCTGAATATATCTTTTCCTTCCCCCCCCCCCTTTAAGCCATCACTCACAACAAAAACAAATACAAAGAGAGGAAAAATCATTCAGCAAATCAACCACTATTTCAACCATTCCTAACTGAAGATGTGCATTCCCCATCCATATGGCTTCTCAAAGAAGAATGAGGCATAAATATGCTGAAATGAAGCCACAAAAAGGTTTTATGGAGCAACGAAGAGGCATGTTTTTCTTTTAGAAATTAATTTTGTTGATGTTTTCTTCCTGGCATCATTATACTTTCCCATCCTATTTTCTCCTCCTCCCGGAGCCATCCCCTATAACAAATAGTATTGGTTATACAACAAAAAGGAAGAGGAAAAAATCATAACAACAAATCAACACACTGAAAAAAGTCCCCAATGTGTGGAACGTGTGACATGTGTGGACTTTCTCACCTCCTCAAAGGGATAGGTAGGCGGTGTTTTCTCTTCTCTCTTCTTTCAAGTCTCACTTCTTTGTAATTTCGCAACATTCCTTATTTATTTGGAAGTGGTTGTTCTTTCCATTCCCATTGTTGGAGCCTTTGCGTGCAGCGTCGTTTTCTTGGCTCTGCCAAGATATGATCTGTATTGGCCCCTGATGATCTATCTATTCATGCTTTTTTTCATTCATCACCCACATCATTTTTTCTAACGTCATCAGATTATTCCATTCTGCTCACGTACCACTATTTGTTTAGCCTTTCACTGATTGACAGGCATCCATTCTGCTTCCAAGTCTTTGCTATCACACGAAGAGCTGCCATGAATATTTTGGTGCACGTGGGGACTTTCTTCTTCTCATTGGACTCCCGGCTGTGTAATCCCAGCAATGGAATCTCTAGGTCAAAAGACAGGGCCATTTTAGTCACTTTCTTGGCATGAATTCCAAATTGTTTTCCAGAATGACTGTGCCAGTTCACAACTCCAAGAACAATGCATCAGAGTGCCTATTTTCCCACAATCCCTCCAACACGGACTATTTCCTTCTTTTGTCATCGTTGCCAATTTTCAAGATGTCAAGTGAAGCCTCAGGGTTGTTTTGGTTTTCATCTCCTCTTATTCAAGATTTGGAGAGTTCTTTCATATGAGTTTGAATACTTTGCAATTCTCCTTTTGAAAACTAATAATAAGACTCATCTTCCTGAATTCAAATCTGGCCTTAATTACTAACTGTGTGACCCGGGGCGAGTCATTTATCCCTGTTTAACACATTTGAACAACTGAACTACTTAGCTGGTCTTATTTACATGGAATCTTTCTGTTTTTGTTTATATATATATCAATGAAATCTCTGGGTCAATAGGTTTGGCTTTTAAGTCACTTTCTTAGCAGAGTTCCAAGATGCTTTCCAGAACAACTCACAGATCTACCGTGAACATGTTGGTGTACCCATCTTTCCTCAGCCCCGCCATCATTGATTATTTCCATTGCTGTCATTCTTGTGAATAGGATGGGTGTGATATGAAACTTCAGAGTCCTTGTCATCTTTATTTTTCTTCTCGGTAGTTTGGAGTCATCTTTAATGAACTATGAATAGTTTGTGATTCATAGCCTTTGACCATTTATTCATTGAAGAATGATTTAATCTTATGTACTTATGTTAATTTCCCATAAATCTTGGAGGGTGGTGTAGAGGGTTAGACTTAGAGAAAGGAAGACATGTTCAAATCTAGCCTCAGGTACTAGCAGTATGAGCTTGGACAAATCATTTAAGTTTTCTCTGCCTCAGTTTCCTCATTTGTAAAAGAAGAGGCTTGGATTCAGTGGCCTCTAAGATACTTTCCGCCAATAAATCTACGATCCTATGATATTTGATGCAAAGATTTCCCCACCAATTAGAAGTTTCCCTTCTTATCCTTGTGTTTTGATTTTGGTTGCATAAAAGTGTTCCACAGTTGGAAGTGTCTGAGGCCAGATTTGAACCCAGGACCTTACCTCTCTAGGCCTGGCTCTCAATCCACTGAGCCATCTAGCTGCCTCCCTACCCCTGATTTTTTTTAAGGAGTCATATGTTCCACCCCACTCCCTGAAACCTTCGGAACAGCACATCATCACAGACAACCCAGGGGCAGAGAACCTACGCCCGAATGAATCAGTTCTGTATCCCAGCTATTTATTCCTGTTCAGAATAGCTTTCCCTGGCACACTGGCTGTATAAAATCTCCTTTTATTCATTATCATATTTTCTACAAGTTCCAATCTCTCCCATTGCAGCGTGAATCAAACCAGGCATACTCCCAGAGGACTGATGTTTAAGTGTAGGTGGGGCTCCATAGCCCCTGGGTAACGAGCTGACTAACATTCTCCAATGACTTTGCTAGCCGCCTCTTCTCCTGCCCCCATTATGGAGGTATCCCAGCCCTCTTTCCTTCTCTGTATAGTCTTTCCCTTAATAATCTCTTCCACGCCCACAGTCCTGAGCTACCCAGCCTGTATTAATGACTCAAAATCCAAAACACTCCCTGAATGGCTTCCTGTCCCCAAAACTCAAACTCTGCATGGCCCGACCCAAGTAGATGATGGTCCATCCCCAAACTGGCTGCTCCAGATTTCCCTTTTGCTTCACCATCATCCTCCTAGGCAACCAGCCTGAAAAGCACAACCCTAAACTCTTCTATTTTCCCAATTCTGTTTAAGCAAAAATTAGCCTCTAAGTTCTATAATTCTACTTAGCTAACATTCATTGGGTCCATCCCTTCACTCCATTCCACTTCCAAGGCCTCTAGATCATCAGCTCTAGCCTGGTCTGGTATATTGACCTCCTAACTTGGCTTCCTATTATCTAGTCTTCATTGAGAAAATCAACCAATGGGAGCAGCTAGGGAGTTTGTTGGATAGAGTGTCAGACCTGGAATCAGAAAGATATGGGTTCCAATCTGTCCTCAGGCACTTTTTAGCTATGTGACCTGGACAAGTCACTTAACCCCTTTTACATAGCTCTTGCCCTTCTGTCTTAAAGATTGTTACTAAGACATAAAGTAAGAATTTTAAAAGAAAAAGAAAAAGAAAGAAAACCAAATAACAAGTATTTGTTAGGGGCCAAGCTCCATGTTACAAAAGTTATGTTGGAGTAACAAAGGGAAAGCAAAAAACAGTCCTTATTCTGGATGCAAACACCAAATAAAACAAGCTTTTAATTACTTGTAGTTGTTTTTCAAGGAACTTCCACTGGAAAGAGAAAATAACCTATATATACAAGATAATTGTAGACTAGATTAGTGATGGCAAACCTTTTTGAAACCTTAGAGACTGAATGCCCAAACTGCAACCCTCATGCCACATGTGAGCTCCCTGCATTATCCCAGTCAGGGGAGGGAGGAAGCACTCCCATTGGGCTGCTGGGCAGAGAAGCAATGATGAGAGATGAGAGAAATGTCCTCAGATGCACGTGGAGAGGGGGAAGTGAGCAGCTCCCTGTGACACTCTCTGGTACATGTGCCATAGGTTCACCAAATGGAACTAGATGGATAGGCTTCAGCATCTCCTACAGAAGGAGTGATTGAAATTGAATCTTGAATGAAGCCTGGGATTCTAAGAGGTAGAAGTGAAGAGGGATGGCATTCCAGGTATGGAGAATAGCCAGTATGGAGATGGGAGAAAGCATTGTGTTTGAGAAATAGCATATAGGCTAGTATGGCTAGATCCTAGCGTGACTGGAGGAAAGTAAAGTATAAAAAGATTAGAAGGCTGAAAGGGAACCAATTATTAAGAACTTTTTTTTTAACTCTTAACTTCTTTCTTAGAAGCAATATTCAATATTGGTTCCAATGGAGAAGAGTGGTAAGGGTTAAGTGACCTACCCAGGGTCACATGGCTAGCTACCTCTACAAAGAACTTTTAATGCTAAGGACAACAGTTCCTATTTGAGCCTTTGAGGACATAATGGGAAGGCATCAGAGTTAGGGAGAAAATAAATGCTACATCACACAAAGGGTTTTATACTTAAAGAAAAGCCCTTTGGACGGCTATTATGAAAGCCCGGATGAGAGGCAAAGAGGGTTTGGCCAAAGGTGGTACATCTGGGTGAGAGGAAAGAAGAGGCCATTTCTTTTTTTTTTTAATTTATTTTTAATTTAATTTAATTTGATTTAAATTTAATTTAACTAACCCCTCACCTTCCATCTTGGAATCAATACTACGTATTGGTTCTAAGGCAGAAGAGTGGTAAGGGCTAGGCAATGGGGGGGTCAAGTGACTTGCCCAGGGTCACACAGCTGGGAAGTGTCTGAGGTCAGATTTGAACCCAGGACCTCCCGTCTCTAGGCCTGGCTCTCAATCCACTGAACCACCCAGCTGCCCCTGAAGAGGCTGTTTCTGAGTGGCACATGGGCAGACATGATGAGATTTGGCACGATACTGGGTCCGGGGGGTGAGTGTGAGAGAGGTATCGAGGATGACACCAAGGCTGTGGGCCTGGATGACTGAGGCGATGGTGGTGCCCTTGACAGTGACAGAGGAACTCAGAAGAGAGGAGGGTTTTTGCAGGAAAGAAAATCTTCGTGGTCAGACAGGATTTCACGGCATCTCTGCATCTCTGCCCCCTTTCCCCATTCTGATGCAGAGGGCTCACGAGCCAGTCTTACTGGAAGGTCTCCTGTGGCAGTTCCCAGAGCAGGGAGGAGATGATTTCCTACAATGGTGGAGTCTCAGGCTTGGAAAGAGACCCAGCCTCTGCCTTGAGGGAGCCTCAGGACACTCCCAGCTTGAGGGAAAGCTCGGTACCTCCCTTAAGGGAGTCTCCATCTGAGGAGACCCACATCCTGCTCCAGGGAGCTCCTAGTCTGAGGGGGAGACCCCCATCCAACCCATCTCTAGGAAGTCCTTGCTGTGTGTCTATGGCTGTGAACCAGGCGGGCGTTCTTGGGGAAAGAGATTCCAATTCTTTCCTTCCTTCCCAGGGAGGGGACTGTAAAATGGGTTATGATAAAGACAATGTCAAAGGAGAAAGACCAAGGAAAGCACCAGGAGAGAGCTGAGGTGGGAGAAGTCCAGCTGGGTGGTGGGTGTTTCCAACTGGAGGCAGCACCTGAAGTTGAGATAAAGTGGTAGGGACAGAGCTGTAACTAGGAAAAGGCAACTGGGACTCTGCCTCAGGGCACAAAAATGTCGAGGGTTCCACTTGCCAGAGCCCTTCTTCCTCTCCCTCCTGCAGTGCTTACACCGCAGTCCAGTTTTGTCCTGTCTTGCCCAAACCAATGAAGGCTTCCTTGTTCCAGGACACATTTCTTCTCCCAAATGCCCATAGAGCAGATCCTGCCCTATGCTGCCTCCCAAGCAGCAGCTTGAAAAGCCCCTACTGGGTCATGGCACTCACGGGGCATACGCCTAAAGGAGCCCCCTCTCTTTCCTACCCTTCCACCCCCCCACCCCACCCCTTCTCCAGGAATGAAAAGTCCTGGTTACTTAGGGCTTCGCTTGTTCCTGATGTGAACATCTGTGAATAAAGGCACAGGTGGGGAAATGGAGGAAGTGGGCAATGAGGAGCTAGATGGATGGAGGAGGACGATGGGTTAGTTGCCAAACCTGGGTTTGCCCATACTATGAAGCCTCTGGCCAGACTGGCCTTCTGGGTGTGTTCCTCACTTGGGTAAACGCTTGTTGACTCTCACACAGCACCATCTTCCGTCTCTGGGCCCGAAGTCAGCCACGTTGCGGGGTCTTGGTTACTCCATCCACCAAGCAAAGGTGGTGGACCAGACGAGCTGAAATTGGAGGCTGGTGCACGTAGCCAGCTCTCGGGAATGAGCGGACGAGTTGCCTTCCTTGCCAGGGACACAAGATTCAACGAGACAGATGTTTATGCAAACATGACCTGACAGGGTGAAGGCTGGGAGCTTTCTGCCTCCCAGCAGGCACCGACCCTTCGTGCCCAGCTATGCCAATCTGGAAGCTCTAGAAATGTCAGCCATTACTGTGGATCATTGTTCAGTCGTTTCAGGCTTGTCCAACCCTTGGTGATCCCAGTTGAGGTTTTCTTGGCAGAGATACTGGAATGGTCTGGTCATTTCCTTCTCCTGCTCATTTTACAGATGGAGAAATTGAGGCCAGCAGGATTGAGTGACTTTCCCAGAGTCACACAGCTAGGAAGTGTCTGAAGCTAGATTTGGAATCAAGATGAGTCTTCACAACTCTGAGCTCAGCTCTCTATATCCACTACATCACTTAACTGTTCCCATTAATGTACTAGATCATAAACTCCATGAAGGCAAGGGACCAAGTCCTAACTCAGCTTTGTCTCCTTCACCTCATCACACCATGCCCTTCACACAGCGGGCAAAGATTGAGTAAAGGCTGGGGGGTTACATATACACTTTTGGGCACAGTCAATACTACGAATCTTTTTAAATCCTTAACTTCAGTTTTTGAATCCATACTATGCATTGTTTCTAAGGCAGTAGAGCAGTAAATGAGGGTTAAATGACTTGTCCAAGCTCACATAGTGAGGAAGCATCTGAGGCCAAAATTGAACCCAGGTCCTCCTGTCTGCAAGCCTAGGGCTCTTTTCACTGATCCACTAGCTGTTCCAGTGCTATGAAATTTGTTTTGTTTTCCTATTCATGTTTTAAATAGAGATTTTGTTTTTATTTCTCATTTGGGGGAAAGGAAAGAAGGCAGATTTTCATTGAAAAAAAAACAAAATTTGATTTTAAAAGAGGAAGGAGGGAGGGAAGGAAGGAAGGAAGGAAGGAAGGAAGGAAGGAAGGAAGGAAGGAAGGAAGGAAGGAAGGAAGGAAGGAAGGAAGGAAGGAAGGAAGGAAGGAAGGAAGGAAGGAAGGAAGGAAGGAAGGAAGGAAGGAAGGAAGTGTAACAGTTAAAATTTAGGGGAGATGGGGAGACTGAGGCATCTGGGGCAGAAATTAGTTTCTCTCTGCAAGGAGTATTATATTTTTTAGAGGTTTATTAAGGATTAAAGAATATACAAGTAAGAAACATGTGCCTAGGCCAGAGGCCTAGACAAAATAACCTCACATCACGCAAGAGATGAGCCTGCTCCAAAACAGAAGTCCAAAAAGAGCCAAGACAGCCCCTCAAAAGCCTTTGAATCAGCTTAAATACCTTCTCGATCTCGGCCCAGGTGAGATTACAAGGCATTCTGGGGAAGTGGAGCAAAGGCTCGTGGGGATTGTAGTCCTGTATTCGAGTCTATTTTTTACAGAAGGAAGGAAGGAAGGAAGGAAGGAAGGAAGGAAGGAAGGAAGGAAGGAAGGAAGGAAGGAAGGAAGGAAGGAAGGAAGGAAGGAAGGAAGGAAGGAAGGAAGGAAGGAAGGAAGGAAGGGAGGGAGGGAGGGAGGGAGGGAGGGAGGGAGGGAGGAAGGGAGGAAGGGAGGAAGGAAGGAAGGAAGGAAGGAAGGAAGGAAGGAAGGAAGGAAGGAAGGAAGGAAGGAAGGAAGGAAGGAAGGAAGGAAGGAAGGAAGGAAGGGAGGAAGGAAGGAAGGAAGGAAGGAAGGAAGGAAGGAAGGGAGGGAGGGAGGAAGGGAGGAAGGGAGGAAGGGAGGGAGGGAGGAAGGGAGGGAGGAAGGAAGGGAGGGAGAGAGGGAAGGAGGGAGGGAAGGAGGAGGGAGGGAAGAAGGAAAGAGGGAAGGAAGGAAGGAAGGGAGGGAGGAAGGGAGGGAAGGAAGGAAGGAAGGAAGGAAGGAAGGAAGGAAGGAAGGAAGGAAGGAAGGAAGGAAGGAAGGAAGGAAGGAAGGAAGGAAGGAAGGAAGGAAGGAAGGAAGGAAGAGAGGGAGGGAGAGAGGGAGGGAGGGAGGGAGGGAGGAAGGAAGGGAGGAAGGGAGGAAGGAAGGAAGGAAGGAAGGAAGGAAGGAAGGAAGGAAGGAAGGAAGGAAGGAAGGAAGGAAGGAAGGAAGGAAGGAAGGAAGGAAGGAAGGAAGGAAGGAAGGAGAAGGAAGGAAGGAAGGAAGGAAGGAAGGAAGGAAGGAAGGAAGGGAGGGAGGGAGGGAGGGAGGGAGGAAGGAAGGAAGGGAGGGAGTAAGGAAGGGAGGGAGGAAGGGACAGAGGGAAGAAGGAAAGAGGGAAGGAAGGAAGGGAGGGAGGGAGGAAGGAAAGGAGGGAGGGGGGGAGGGAGGGAGGGGGGAAGGAAGGAACAAACGAATGAAGGGGAAATGTTTGATAATTCAATCAATAAATATTTATTAAATGCCCATTATGTACCAGCTACTATGCTAAGCTCTGGGGATACAAAAGAAGCAAAAGGCAATTTCTGCCTTCAAGGAACTTACAATCTAAGCTTACCTCTGGACATTTTTACTTTTGAAAGTTGAACAAAAAGGGAAGTAGCCACAAGAAGAAACTGTTGCAAGAAGAAACAAGAAGTGAAGCAGAGTCTATCAGTGATAAAAATCTTCCATGGATACTGTTATAAGATGCCAGGCAATTGGGGTTTTGAGAGGTTTTTTGACATGGTCTTGCTAATGACATGTCCTCCAGGAGCCCCCATCTGAGGAGATCCAAATTTTTAACAAGCCCAAAGATTTTCAGATAAACTCTTAGAATATCGCAGTATCTTCTTAATTCAGTTGATTCGAATATGAAAGAGCTGGACATGGCTCCACAGCTTCTCAAAGGTGCAATTTACCTACATACTAGTTTAGTTGGCCATGTTCTCATCACTCTTCTTGCATGTATGCATATATATGGAAGATTTTAAAAATACGATCCCCTTCCTTGTGTTTACATCCGTCTCCCCTCTACTCCTTTCTTCTTCAGTGGGACCATCTACAGATGAAATAACTGGATCAGAGAATGTGAGAGTTGGAAGACTCAGAGGTGCTTCTGTCCAACCCTACTCTGCCATTCCCAAGGAGTGCTCTAAATAATGACATCCATTTGAGAATTCAGAAGCTAAAGTCCCTTGGAAGGACACTCAAACTGGACTCTTATCCTCCCTGAATTTCACTCTCTGCTGAAGAGTACTCTAAGAGCAATGGGTAAATGAGCAGAATTTGCTCCAATGGCCATGAAGGCAAGTGAAGCAGGCACTAGGGAGCGCTTAGAGCTGGGTCAGACATTGGAGACGCCAGGGTCATCTACTGCATCCTGGGTCATTGCAGGTCGTCCTGACTTCCACCTTGCTGACAACGTGTAATTCTGCCTCATTTGGATCCAGTCCATTCACAAGTCAGGACATCACCCATGATGTTATCGGCCCTCTGAAAACAACCTTAAGGGAGTTGCCAAGGTGCCGACACTTTAGAAGTGAAAATCATCTTCTAAATTGAGATTGCATTACCTTTGTTGTCCTGGACAGCATTCTTTGGTAAACATTTCCTGTTTAAAGTTGTTTGGTTATTTTTTAACCAAAGTTCTTGGTAGAATGTATAGTTTTAGGTGCTATTTTTGAATTAAAGCTATAAACACATTTCTATATCTTCAAAAAGAGAAGGGCATGGGTCTAGCATTATTATTTAATTTTTAATATTTATTAATACAATTAATAATTAATTAAACAATATATTAATATATTAATGATAATTGGTCTATCACCTAGCATTTATTAAGCATCTACTATTTGCCAGATACTGTGGCAATACAAAGACAAAGTGAATCAGTGCATTGAGAGCCAGGCCCAGAGACAGGAGGTCCTGGGTTCAAATTTGACCTTAGAGTCTTCCTAGCTGTGTGATTCTGGGGAATCTACTTTACCCCCATTGCCTAGCCCGTACCCCTCTTCTGCCTTGAAACCAATATGCAGTATTGATTTTAAGATGGAAGATAAGGTTGTGTTGTTGTTGTTTTGATGAAATGCTCCCAGTTGGAGGATTGCTGTAAGCATGGGTTGGACTAGTTGACTGCTGAGGTCCCTTTCAGTTCTCAAATGCTGTGCCATCCATGCTTGTTCCACTCACTGATGCTACCATAGTGACATGTTAGAGGTTTCAAACCTTTAGAGGTAAAATGCAAGTAACCAATGGAGCCGTGGAGCTGTGCTTCCGGACCCCCATGTGGTTGCGTGTACTTCCTTCCGTCTATGACCACTATCCACTTTGTGGTCCTTTGCCAACCTTCTTTGCTGCCACATGGAGTAGCTCCCATTGACGTGGTCCCATAGCTGTGAGATCCTCCTCCTCTGCCTTACTTCCTCCCCAACCCACTCTCTTAGCATGATGTGTGATTGGACTGTCCTCTGAACCACCATTCTACCCTCTCATTTTTTTTTTTGAAACCCTCACCTTCCGTCTTGGAGTCAATACTGTGTATTTGTTCCAAGGCAGAAGAGTGGTAAGGGCTAGGCAATGGGGGTTAAGTGACTTGCCCAGGGTCACACAGCTGGGAAGTGTCTGAGGCCACATTTGAACCCAGGACCTCCCATCTCTAGGCCTGACTCTCAATCCACTGAGCCACCCAGCTGCCCACTCATTTGTTTTCTTTCCTCAGGTGGAAACAATTTCTAGTTATGGCTCCATAAACATTTGCCCCAATTCTTTGTTTTTATCTGGTTTCTTCTCCACTGCCTACAAACATGTCCAAGTGTCCTCTGCCCTTAGAAAACCCTCTCTTGAGCACTTAAGAAAAATAGGGACTCTAATAGTGGAGTTGTGAGCTGGTCCAACCATTCTGGAGAACAAATTGGAATTATGCCCAAAGGGCTATAAAGCTCTGCTTTCCATTTGATTCAGCAATTCCACTAGGTCTGGATTCCAAAGAAAAGGGGAAAGTACAATGTGTACACAGATATTTATAGCAGCTATTTTTGTGATGGCAAGAACTGGAGATGGAGGGGATGTCCATTAACTGGGAAGTGGTTGAACAGCTGTGCTGGGTGATTGTGATAGAGTATTGCTGTGCTGAAAGAAGTGATGAGCAGGCTAGTTTCAGAAAAAGCTGGAAAGACCTATATGAAATGATGCAAAGGGAAGCGAGCCGAATCCGGAGAACACTGTAGACAGAAGCAGCAATACTGAACAAGGATCCCCTGTGAGACTCAGCTACTCTGATCAACACAAAGATCCGAGACAATTCTGAAGGCTTCAGAATAAAAAATGGTATCTGCCTCCAGAGAGGGAACTGAGGGCAAACCGAAGGACAGTTTTCTTTAGTTTTTCTTGTTTTGTTTTGGTTTTGGAACATGGCTAATGTGGAAATGTTTTACATCTCACATAGGTGATTGAGATCATTTTGCTTGCCTTCTCAGTGAGTGAGAGAGGAAGGGGAGAAGAGAATTTGAAACTCAAAACATTAAAAAAGGAATGTAAAAAATAAATGAATGATAATGCTATTGTTATATTTTTATTGATTGATAAATATATTTTATCATTATATAAGAAGGAAAAGAAAAAACCTAGAAAGACTTATATGAACGGATGCAAAGTGAAGTGAGCAGAACCAGGAGAGCAGTGTACATATTAACAGCAGCAATATAGCAACAATAATCAACTCGGCTCTTCTCGGCAATACAATGAGCCAAGACAATACCAAAAGACCCATGATGAGCAATGTTCTCCACCTCCAGAAGGAGAACTGGTGAACTCTGAGCATATTGTAAAGCAGACTTCTTTTTTGCTTTCTTTTTTTTTTCTTGGATTTCTTTGGTGGGTGTTCTTTTGCAACAGTGCTGATATGGAAATATGTTTTGCCTGACTTCACATGTATAATTCATATCATATTTCTCGTCTTCTTCAGGGGTGGGAGAGGGGCATGAGGAAGGGAAAGAATTTGAAACTCAAAAAATTTTTAAATGAATTGTTAAAGTTAATCTCCCAAGACCCCAAGTGGGGAGATTTTCCCAATAGAATCACAGAGGGGATTTTTGGAAGCAAATTTCTCTCTCCATTGTGTCTCCTTTTTTAAATGTCATCTCTCAGGGACCTGGAGGTCAAATGCCACTGAGTAAATTCAGGTATAGATAAGCCCTCTGAGTAAGGAAGTTAAAGATCCAAGGAGCCAACAAGACAGGAAACTGATTCCACAGGCACTGACTGCCCCACTGGGCAGCCCAGGCAAATTAAGAAACTCTGGTTAGTTCCTGAGATGTGACATGTGAGGGTTAGTGGGTGGAGAAAAGATCTTAAAAGGTCAGACCAGGAGCCTGTTTGGGTCTTCTGACTGGAGCGTGGAGAGCTGAAGGAACCCTTGTGGGAGTTTAGTCACAGGCCCTGATGATGGTGGCCAATAGATTTGAAAGCTAAGTATTCTCTCTACTTCTCTCCTATCTTTCTCTCTCTTTACTACTATTATTACTTTGATTTAATGAAGTTAATAAGCTACTATCAGCCTCATAATTTTAATTATTACAGTTTGTTAAGCAGGCAGCTGGGTAGCTCAGTGGATTGAGAGCCAGGCCTAGAGACGGGAGGTCCTAGGTTCAATATTGTCTCAGACACTTCCTAGCTGTGTGACCCTGGGCAAGTCATTTAACCCCCATTATCTAGCCCTTACCACTCTTCTGCCTTGGAACCAGTACACAATATTCATTCTAAGATGGAAGATAAGAGGTTGTTTTGTTTTTTTTAACTTGGAAATATTTAATGAAATAAACTATATTTTAAAATAAGAAAAGAATTCTCACTTGACTCCTGGAAAAAAACAAAACAAAACATCAACAACAACCCTGTTTATTCTCATTGCCTCCCCTTCCTCTCCTCTCAGGCTCTCCTAAGACCTTTATGATCTGACGTCCAGCCTCTTCTCCAAACTAGAACTGCTCTTTCTCTCTCTTCAAAGTTACGCCCATTAATTGTCCATCCAGTGTTCTTTTCTCAATCCTCTCTTTCCCAACCTTTTGGAAGCCACCAAACACTCCATCCTCCTGCTGCTGCCTAGTTTTCCTCCTATCTGTGTCCCTGCCTTCTCATTCCCCTTCACTAACGCATCATATTTCTCATGACTGTCCAATAGCCCTGCATGTCCCCCGAGGCCCTGTTCTTTGCCCTCTTCTCTTCTTCCACTGCACTATTTTGCTTGGTGACCTCAACAGCTTCTGTGGATTTCATTAGAACCTCAGATTCTCAGATCTGTTGTTGTTGTTGACTCTTTATGCCTCCATTTAGGGTTTTCTTGGCCAAGACACTGGAGTGGTTGGCCATTTCCTTCTCCAGCTCATTTTACAGATGAGAAATGGAGGCAGAGTGAAATGACTTGTCCAGGGTCATACAGCCACTATGTCTGAGGCTAGATTTGAACTCACGAATGACAAGTCTTCCTGATTCCAAGCCCAGTGGTCTATTCTCTCTCCTAAGTTTCAGTACCACAACTCCAGTTGTTTATTGGATCTACCAAACTGGATGTCCTGCAGACATTTCAAACTCAACATATCCCAAAAAAGGAACTCATCTTTCTCTCCAAACCCATCCTTCTTCCAAACTTCCCTGCTTCTGTCAGGAAACTCCTCCCACTCCTCCACCACCTCAGAATCATCCTCAATGCCTCAGTCTCTTCCCATATCTAACCAGCCGCCACATCTGTTTCTACCTCCTTCCTCACATAGCTGAAGCCACCTGTGGCTCGTAGAACTTCCTCAAGAGTTCCCTCCTACATAGTCTGCCTGATCTCCCCTTCCCACCCCACACCAAAATCCCTCTGCATTTACTCCTCTGTGGATGTGGCACCCCAGATATGGAGTCAGAAGAACTCTTAGAAGGCATCCAGACCAATTTCTTTATTTTATTTTATTCATTTTTAATCCCTTATCTTCCATCTTAGACTCAATACTACATGTTGGTTCTAAGGCAGAAGAGCAATAAGGGCTAGGCAATGGGGTTAAATGACTTGTTCAGGATCACAAAGCTAGGAAGTATCTGAGGTCAGATTTGAACCCAGGACCTCCCATCTCCAAGCCTGACTCTCTGCCAACTGAGCCACCTAGCTGCTCCCTATACTAGTTTTCTAATTGGTCTCCCTAGCTCCTCTGTCCCCTTTCTAAAGCATCTTCCACACAACTGTCAAAGTGGTTTTCCTAAAGTGCAGATCAGATCCTGTCACTCCCCAGCTCAATAACTTCCTGTGGCTCCCTATTGCTTTTAGGAACAAATACCAAATGCTCTGTCTGGCATATAAGGTCCTTCATGACTGGGCTCTAACCTACCCATTTTTGCCCTTATTCTATGTCCTCTCCTTCCCCCACTTCGCAGTCCACTCAAATCGGCTTCCTATTGTCCCTTACCCACAGCATTCTGTCTCCTGCCTCCGCACAAACTGACCTTCAAGCCTAGAACACAACCCCTCCTCATCCCTGCCTTTTAGAATCCCCTACTTGGGGTTGTTCAATCATTTAAGTCATGTCTGACTCTTCGTGGCCCCCTTTGGGATCTTCTTGGCAAAGACACTAGAGTGGTTGGCCATTAATATGTCTCTGAGGCCAGATTTAAACTCAGAAAGGCAGCTTCCTGCCAAGGTCCAGAACTCTATGGATTGCACTGCACCTCACTGCCCAAATAAATGCGTACTTGTTCAGCCACATCCCACTCTTCATGACCTCACACAGGGTTCTCTTGGCTCATTTGGCAGATGAGGAAACTGAGGCAGACAGGGTTAAGTGACTTGCCCAGGGTCACATAGCTAGGAAGTGTTCAAGACCAGATTTGAACCCAAAATGCTGAGCTTTTCTGATTCCAAACCTGGCGCCCCATCCACTGTGCCACCTAGCTGCCCTTAGAATCCCTGTCACAGTTCAGAGCTCACTCCAAGGGCAGATTTCCACAACACCTTTCCTAGTCTCTCCCCACTTACAGTTAAGGTGGATTTTTTTGTGTATCCTGAGAGACAAAGGCTGTTCTTTTTGTCACTATCTCCAACCATAGCGCCTGGCACAAAATAGGGCTTTTAATGAATGCTTGTGAGGGCTAGCTAGGTAGCATTGTGGGTAGAGTACCAGGTCTGGAGTCAGGATGATCTGAGTTCAAATCTGACCTCAGACACTTCCTAGCTGTGTGACCCTGGACAAGTCACTTCACCCTAGTTGCCCAGCCCTTACTGATCTTCTGCCAGAGAATCAGTATTGATTCTAAGACAAAGGTAAGGTTTAAAAAAGAAACTGCTTCTTAATTGATCCACAGATGAATGAATACCATCCAACTTGTCTTCTTAGCTGTCCCTTGAAGGGCTTCCACTCCAGACTCGTTTCTCTGTAGTTAAAAGCTGCAAACACACTCTGTTTCCATCGTTGGGTGACAGGGAGTGTAGTCTCCCCTGCCCCACTAGCCTCAAGGCTATGGCAGAGGGAATTGCCTGCTTTGTCCAGGCACGGGCTCTCTGCCAGTGCCAAGAGTGGGTGGCGAATGGCAAGGGTCCCCAGCTCTCCAAGTCGCCATTTCTGGGTTCCAGCAGACTTCCTGGAAACTTCAGCACACCCACGCCTTGCATGGGTTGACGGCAAAATTCCCAGGTGTCTCATCAGGAGGCCGGCCCTGACCACAGCTCAGCCGGGAAGGAAAGGGGGGAAGGGGGGCCGGGCCGAGCCTGGCGTCAGCACATTGACAATAACCACAAACCTCTTCCGCCCCCCTCCCCTCCCACCATCCCATCTCAGGGGCTGGGAGACTGGTGGCAAGGTGAGGTTCAGGAGAAAACATCAGCCCTGACATTCAAAAAGTCCCCGGGTGCCACCCTGATCCTTCCCACTAGCCACAGGGGCCACACGCTGGGCAAGAGTGGCAGAGAAGGAGCTCCCCTGCCAGAGGAATCCCCCAAGCCAGGGATCTCCCAGCACCCACACAAGGGGATTCCTCCTCGTGCCCTGGCCCCCTCTTCTCCCCATCGCCAGCTCAGACCCAGAGCTTCCTGGGGATAGAAGTCAGATTTACCCTGCCCAGAAGGGGAGCCCCTGAGGGCAGAACCGTCCCCCCTCAGAGCAGGAGGTCCTTGGGCACAGAGGGCCAATCTACCCTTCCCTCCAACTGAGAGCTCTAGTCTCCAGACAGAAACCGTCTCACCCTCTGTCCGGGGGCTCCTTCACACCAGCCTCTTCCCCCTCCCCTCCTACTTGGAAAAAGAACCCCCTGGCCTTATCAGACAAGTCCCTGCTTGGTCCCACCCCCACCTGCCTCCCCACCCACATCAGGAGCACCCCTCCCAGGTGATATCACACATCCATCTTCTCAAGCTTTGGCTCAAACCCAACAAGAATGTTGAGGCCAGTGCCTCTTGGGTGTAAACACAGACTCTGGTGGGGCAGCTGGGTGGTTCAGTGGATCGAGAGTCAGGCCCAGAGATGGGAAGTCCTGGGTTCAAATCTGGCCTCAGACACTTCCTAGCTGTGTGGTCCAAGTCACTTACCCTCTTAGAACTTCTGCCTTAGAAACAATACATAGGATTGATTCTAAGACAGAAGGAGAGGGTTAAAAAAAAAAAAACAGATCCTGGAGTGCAGGCCCTTCATAGCAGGACTTCTTGGTCCTAGGCTCCAAGGGACAATCATTCTGGAACTTGTATTCTCCTCCCACTCCAGAAGCTACGGAGAGAAAAATTAAGGCATAGAGCCCGAAGCAAAGGTTCTGGGAACAGAAGCCAGAGGGTCCTAGACCTACATCAGGGACCAGCACCTGGTCCAGTCCCTTAATTCTGCCTACAGAGGGGAAAACTGAGGCCCAGGTAGGAGAAGCAAGTGGCCCAACAGTTGTAATTCTACTTTATCACATGGTACAGCAAAGAATAAGGCAAATACAGAAGAGAAATTATCAACCAGTGAGATAACAAGCATTTATTATTTGTCCCATACAAAAATGAAACCATTCTTGCCCTCAAAAAGGTTCCATTCTATTGGGAAACAACAAATAACCATCAACAAAATAAACACAGGGTCATTTAGATGGGGGCAACTGTTGTGCACTTGTTTTCAACAAGGACCAATGACAGAACAGTGTCTTCACTTGCTAGTAAATTGGGTTGAAGTGAGGCAGTTACACAAAATCATCAGCCTTACTCACTCTCTTCCAGAGTCATCCAAATCCAGCAACGAGACAAAAGTCAAGATGACTGGAGGTGGCCTGGGATACCACTAATGACCTCAGCATCCTCGATGGCCAACCAAGCTCTAAGCACTCCACAGCACTCCCTTCAAGCCACCTTCATGACCATTGGGAAAATTTGTTCTATCATGCCCATTCGGCCAGGGGAAGTCTTCAATGCTTGGGGAGGTACCACTCTAACTTACCAATGGTTTTGTGCCCTTGGTTATCCTTAACTTGGTTTAGCTCATCCACCAAGACAGTTTACCAGGGCTGCTGCACAGGCTTCAGCTTCTTAGAGCCACAGGTGAGAGTTGACAATGGGTAGAGACCAAAGGTGGCTGAGCAGCCCTGAAAAGGACTCAGCAAGCCCTTCTACCAGAGGTGTTAGTCTTCCCTGGACTCTCCAAATACAAATGGGGGCCACTAGGAACTGAGGGAATCAGGAAGGAATTCACAGTGCTGCTAGAAGGGAATTTTGAAAAACAATGGGCTGAAAGAGGAAGAGAGGAAGAGGCAGTGTATCCAGGCATGTTAGTGCAGACACCTGGAAAAGCAAAATGGGGTGTCACATATGAGGAAGAGCAAAAAAACAGTTTAGCCTGATCAAAAAGTGTTGGAAAGAGATAAATGTGGAATAAGGCTAGAAAGGTAGGGAGAACCATGTTGGGAGGCCTTTGTACTATGATCCTAATGACAACAGGAGACCTCTGGAGTTTACTGATCAGGGGAGTGAGCACTGTAGTCTAACCTGGCTTTCAGAAAATCACTTTGGCAATTGTGGGGAGGATGGATAGAAGAAGGGACTAGAAAGGGCAGGAGAAGCCATCTAATCCAGTGCCTTCGTTTTATATATGGGGAAACTGAGTCCCAGAGAGGCCAATTAATTTAAATCTAGGGGCTTAGACTCCAAACCTGGCACAATTTTCCATGTGTCCTCTATCCCAGCCCCCTCATTTAAAAGGAAGGAAACTGGGAAGTGACTTACCCAATGCCACACAGTCATAAGTAGAAGTCAGGATTTGAATCCAAGCCCTTGGACTCCAAAACTGGCATCCTTTCCACTGCACCAAATCACCTTCCTTAAGACTTGAGACAAGAAAGCCAATGAATTGTTTTGGGCTTGTTGAATTTGAGGTACCTTTGGGGCATTGCAGGAATCCCAGTGAAAGGTAGTAAGGGGATGAACTGGAATGGTATCCCAGTGAGTAAAGGAAGGGGAACTCCTGAAGAGAGGTTAGGGAGGCAGAAACGATGAGATTGAAGAGTAAGCTCCTTAAGGGATCAGAGATTCAGGTCAAGTCTGGCTGACATGGAAAATAGGTCCCCTGAGCAGTGAGGCAGTGAGGGCCTGAAAGAAGGAAAAGATTCTGGAAAACAGGAAAGAGATCATAGGACATCCCTTTAAAGATGGCGGGAGTGGGAAATGGGCAGCTAAGTAACACAGCAAATCGAGTGTCAGGCCTGAAAGTTAGCAAGATTCATCTTCCTGAGTTCAGACACTTCCTAGCTGTGTGACCCTGGGAAAGTCTCTTCCCCCACTTGCCTCAGTTTCCTCATCTGTAAAAATGAGCTAGAGAATAAAAAGACAAAGCACTCCGGTACCTTTGCCAAGAAAGCCCTAAATGGGGTTATGAAGAGTCAAACATTGCTGAAAATGACTGAACAGCAATGGGAATTTCCGAGTGCAGGGCTTCAAGTGAGCAGAAATGTGTGTTCAAAAGCCACTTCAGACACTCACTAGGGGCCTTCCCCTTCCTTACTGAAACTCAGGCTCCTTATCTATAAATGAAATAATCATGTCCTCTAGAGGCAGCTGGGCAGACAGGACAATATTCTAGACTCAAAGCCAAGAAGATTTTAAGTCAAATCTTCCCCCAACACACGTGTGATGACATCCGTTAGCCCTAAGACTCTGAGTTGCAAAGGTGACAATCTACCTTGGCAGATGGACTTTCCTCACCTGGGAGCTCCCTACATTGATGCAATTGGCTCTGGTGGAGGAAGGTGGGGGGAAGCCAACACCATAATACCCTTCTCACAGGGTTAAGAGGATGAAATGAGAAAGAACATATTGCTCTATAAATTGCTGGTTGTTATTGTAATCAAAGGACAACGGTCCTAAAGATAGAAAAAGAGAGAGGGTTCAAAGGCTCTCCCCCCTGATCAAGTTTGCCCCTAATGCAGAAGGGAGGGGAACCAGGCAGAGGCACAGAGGGGCTGTGAGACTCAAGACGAACCTGGGAGGGTCCCTCTCAGGGAGGGAAGCCCTTGCTGCTGAGACTGATGAAGGGGAAACAAAAGATTTCTGGTCTCTGCTTGAACCTGACACTGGACACATAATAACAGCTAGTTAAGGGTAATAATAGTGATTTATGGCTTGTAACAGTTTTGTACAATGTCATCCTATTCAATCTGCACAGTAATCTAATGAGGTAGGTATCTGCATTTTACAGATGGGGAAACTAAGTCTGAGAAAGGTAAAATTATTTGCCCAGGGTCATAAAGCAAGTAAGTGTCTGAAGCAAGATTTGAACTCTGATCTTCCAGACACGCCACTTAGTTCCTTCACCTTGTGTCAAAGGGACACAAAGATTATAAGTTCAACTGCTCCATAGCTGCATGCTAAGGCCAACAAAGGATTAAGGACTAGGGCTAGAGATCACTCAGTCTCTGGATTTAAGGACTTATCCCTAACTCCCCTCCTCCTCCTTGTCCCCAGGGTACTGGCCTGGGGAGGGGGAGTCAGGAGTTCAAATCTGGCTTCAGACACATTTTAGCTGTGTGACACTGGAAAAGTCACTTAACCTTGTGGACCTCAATGTCCTCATCTGGAAAATGAGCTGGAGAAGGAAATGACTAAGTGTTCCAGGATATTTGCCAAGAAAACCCCCCAAAATGGAATCATGAAGAGTCAGACATGACTAATTGACTGAAAACAACCCACAAAAGGGATTCTAGAAGATGGAAGAACATTCCAGACATGGAGAACAGACTGGGAAAAGTCCAAAAGTGGGAGAAGAAATAGCATGTCTGGGATCCAGCTCGATGAGTGTCCTCCCCAATTTCCACTCTGGGGAATTAATACATTCACAGTTGAAGTTGCCAGAGGGCTGGCTCTTCTCTTCCTTCTCCTCCTCCTCCTCCTCTTCCTTCTTCAGTGCCAGGATCCAGGTTGGGGTGTCATCACACTGGTCCCCCCAATCCTGATGCTTCCTTTGTGAAGCTCAAGGCTTGGACCCACATCTGGAGTAACATCCAGGTTTCCACTTGTCCGGCCCGAGGTCCTTTCAACCATCTCACAATCTAAGGGTTCTTGTTTAGGGTGGAACCCATCTGGTTTGCATGTAAGACCACCTGAGCCTACCCTCAAGCAGAACAAGCTCCAAGTTCAGGGAGGAGAGAAGAGAGAAAAGAGAGGCAGTCCAGGAAATTGTTTTCTCTCCTTGTGTCTCTGAGGTGTCCCCTCCAAAGTTCCAGACTGTGCCAGGCTTGCAAATCAGGGCAGAATCTTCATACCCATGGATGACCCATCTGGACCTTGTCCTCTGCTGTCTTCTCCCCCCATTCCTCCTCTGGGAAAGGGCAGTTGCCGATATCATCAGGGGGCCCAGGCCCCAGGGGCAAGATGGGTTCTAGAGGGAGAGAGAGAAGAAAGGGTGAGTTCTGGGTGTCACTCCAAGGCTTGTTTGAGGCAAGGGAGCATGGGGAAGGGGAAGAGAGGCCCTTTTTACTACTGGAGGTCAGGTAAACCAGAATTCTAATGGAAGGTAAAGACCTGGAAGGGTCTTCCAAATTCTAGGCTGTTGGGTTTTCTTGGGGAGGAGCTCCTGGGGGAACTGAGGTCCATTACCAAGTCCCAAACTGGGGAGGGCCTTAGCTAAAGGGTGGTATCCCTCACTGGGGGTGTTAGAGACAGTTGAGGTACTACCTCCCACTCCACCCATTTCTAGCAGGACTGACCTCTTTCTTTGGGGGAGGGCTCCCTTTTCACCGGCCAGATGTGGAGGACCAGGTGGAATAAGACAATCAGGATGATAACAACAGTTAAGCCTGTAAGGATGGCCACGGGGATGTTGTAGGAATCCAAGAAACCTGTAGGGGCAAAGCTGGTGAGACTCTTAAGTTGGGGCATGGGGTGGAGTGCAGCACAGAGAGGGACAGCAAGAAGCACAGCAGCCCACCCCTGCATCCAGATTAGGCATCGGTACTGAACCTGAGGTTCTATGGATGTAAGGAACGCCCATGTGAGAAAATGCCCTCAATCTCCTTCTTTTAGCCCTTCTGTCTCAGAACGGATCCTAAGTATCAGTTCCAGAAAGGACCAGGAAATTGGGGTTAAGTGGCTTGTTGAGGGTCACACAGCCAGGAAGTACCCCAGACCTCCAGATCTAGTGTTCTATCCACCTGGCTGCCCCTGAAAACTCCCTCGAGGCCAAGAGGATTCATTTATCTAGATCGCTAAGAGGTCCCATGATTTATTTGCCCAGGATCAAAGTCAGGGTGTATCCTGTGCTAGACTTGATTCCAGACCTCCTGTGCTTTAAGGCCAGCTCTATCCATCACACCAATAATGTTGATAACTCTGAACATATTCTTCTACTTAAAGAAAAATCGCCCTATCTCCTTGGGATAAAACCCAGTCTCTCTCAGCCTCAATCCTCCCAGGCAGTTAGGTGCCTCAGTGGATAAGGAGCCAAACCTGAAGTTGAGAGGAATGGGTTCAAATCTGATCTCAGACATTTCCTAGCTGTGTGACCTTGGGCAAGTCACTTAACCCCAATTGCTTAGCCCTTACCCTTCTTCTGTTTTGCAACCAATACTTAGTTTGGATTCTCAGACAGAAGGTAAGGGGTAAAAAAAAAAAAATCCTCCTCAATAGGACTGCTCCCTCCGACCTTCCCAGACTCATTTTAGGCCATTTCCCTTCACCTTCTATGTCTTTTTTTTTTTTAACCCTGACCTTCCATCTTAGAATCAATCCTGTGTATTGGCTCCAAGGCAGAAGAGCATTAAGAGCTAGGCAAGAGGCAATGGGGGTTAAGTGACTTGCCTAGGGTCACACAACTGGAAAGTGTCTGAGGCTAGACTTGAACCCAGGACCTCCTCCTGTCTCTAGGCCTGACTCTCAATCCACTGAGCTACCCAGCTGCCTCCTTCACCCTCTATTTCAACGGAACTGATTTCTTCGTTTTCCTCCTACATAATACTTCCTCTGCCCAGGTGCCTTTGGCTCACACCCACAATGCTGCCCCTCTTCACCCTGCCCCACTAGGGTACTCAGCTTCCTCCAATGCCCAGCTCAGATGCCACTTCCTACAGGAAGCCCTTTATGCTCCCTACGCCCCCCCCCCCCCCAGAGCTATTTAGAATAACTTTCTAAATACTTTCTCTCTCCTCAAGAATACTTTGTATTCTCCGTAAACAATTGTAGCTTTCCCTCCCCCTGCCCAGAAGAATGTGAGTTCCCAGAGGGCAAAGCCCTTTTCATTTTCTGGCCCAGCCCAGTTGCCCGGCACACAGTAGGTGCTTAATAAATGCTGGTAATTGAATTATTCAGTCCCAGGGGTTTACATGTGGGACCAAGTTGGGACCAAAGAGGCTGCAGTCCGGAAGTGATGTGTGCGTGCATGGGAAGAGGGGAGGGAGAGGCGGAAGGCGCGACAAGTACCTGGTCCTGGGAGTGGAGCCAAGCCACACAGCACATTATGGGTTCTGTTCCCTGGACGGACAGTGAGAAATCCACTCCTGGAGCAGCTGTAACCCAGACACAAAGAAAGAGGACCCTGGGTGAGAGCAGCCTGGGGGATTCTAGCCCCCATCTCCACAGGGAAGCAGCTACAGCGCATCCCCTCAGCCTCTGCCATGGGCTGGACGCCCTCAACCCCAGCCCCAGATGCAGCCAGTCACACGTTGAACCAGAGCTACATTTGCGGTAGCCTCAGCCCACAGAACCGGAGTCTGCCAGGCGCCCAAGTCCTCTGTTGCTGTTGTTGTTGCCTGTCCAGGAGAGGCGGGGGCAACAGCCAGAAAGTCTCCGGCTCCCAAGCCCCCAACACCAGAGCTACCCAGCTCAAGTGGGTAAGTGTCTCCCAGATTAGAATGGAAGCTTCCTGAGGGCAGGGACCATATTTTTGCCTTTCTGGTCTCCTCAGGGCTCAGCACAGTGCCTGACATATATAGTAGGTGCTTAATAAATGCATACTGACTGGGGGGGGGGGGGGGAGTTTGCATCAAGCTGCTAGAAGCATTCTATCCAGCCCTTAATCCCTCGATCTTCTCAAGTATGTGCTAGGGCAGGTCTTCTTTAGATCTTTGTCCATCTCTCTCCCCCAACTTACTCGGTCCAGGGCACACAGTTGCCATCGATGCCATCTGAGTAGGTTCCATCTTCACAGTCCTTGCAAAGGAATGTAAATAGGAACTCCCCTGGGGAAAAGAACAAGGGATGGATGATTGGGAAAGACATGGAGCAGGAAGAGGATGAAAGAGTCAGAAACCGGTGGAGGTTGTCTGGCCTCCTCCTCCTAAAGAGGGGATAGATCCCCCTCTGTTCAGGCAAGTCTTCCTATGACAACAGAGGGCATGCCTCTATGGCCATGACCACCACCGGGAAAGCAGAGTCCATCTTATATCTCATGTATATTCCATACAATATAGATCTTAAATACACTAGACATTGTGTATAATAATACATACAATATACGTCATGAATATTGCACATACTAGATATTGGGTATATTCTATATAATATGCATTATGTATATTACATATGCTAGACATTGTGTATATTTCATACAATATGCAGCATGTATATTACATACACTAGTTGTGTATATTACCTACAATACACATCATGTATATTACATAAACTACATGCTGTATATATTATAATATAATATAATAATCATTGTGTATATTACATACATTCAATATTATGTATATTCTATACAATGTATATCATGTATATTACAGACACTAGACATTGTGTATATTACATACAACATACATTGTGTACCTTATATATACTAGATTGCATTATATGCTATACAATGTATAGCATGCACATTACATATACTTGACATGGTATATATTACATGCAATGTACATCATGTATATTACAGACACTAGATATTATGTATATTCTCTACAATATACACCATATATTATATATACCAAGCATTGTGTAATATATGTCTGACATATAATATGTTATATCTATAAGAGACATATAATATCACACACACACATATATATATAACATATGGTGTCTGATTATTACTGCCCCAAACATGGCCATTTCACCACTTTCTTATACTTGTAACCTGCTGACACTGCCCAAAGCACATAATCTTCATAATCTCAAATCTACCCCTTCTATTCACCCTCACAGGCACCAGCCTGTTCCTCTCATCTCTCTCCTTGGCTTAGCTTCATATTATATACTCCCTGTTTCCAGTCTCTCTTCTAAATATTGCCTAAATATTCTCCCTCAAGTGCAGATCTGTTCAAGTCACTGCTTTGTTCAAAAACCTTCAGTCACTCCCCATGACTTTGAGGATAAAGTTGAAAGGCTTCAAAGCCCTTTACAATCTGCCTCCCACCTAGCTTTCTAGGCTTGTAATGCATCACTTCCCCCACACACACACACACAACTCCAATCAAATTAGCCTGTCTACTTCTCATGACTCCCTCATTTGCATTCATGCCTTTTGGGCTGTCTCTCATGACTAGAGTGGATTCTTTCCTCATCTTCCCCATCCAGTCTCCTTCAAAGCTCAGCCCAAACATCACCAGAGGCTTTTCTGATTCTCTCAGTGGCTAATGGCTTTCCTCATCCCTTTCTCCATACCTACCAAAACACATATTATATAGAATTTACTTGAGAGAGGGAGAGAGAGAGAGAGAGAGAGAGAGAGAGAGAGAGAGAGAGAGAGAGAGAGAGAGAGAGAGAGAGAGAAGAGAGACAGAGAGAGGGAGGGAGGGAGAGGGGGGGGAGAGACAGACAGAGAGAGAGAGGGAGAGAGAGAGAGGGAGGGAGGGAGGGAGAGAGGGAGACAGAGAGACAGAAAGAGAGCGAGAGAGGGAGAGGGAGGGAGGGAGAGAGGGAGAGAGAAGGAGGGAGGGAGGGAGAGAGAGAGAGAGAGAGAGAGAGAGAGAGAGAGAGAGAGAGAGAGAGAGAGAGAGAGAGAGTAAGAATGTAAATTCTTTGGAAGTAGATTGATGACTCAGTGAGAGCTAGGCCCGGAGACTGGAGGTCCTGGGTTCAAATATGACCTCAAACACTTCCTAGCTATGTGACCCTGGGCAAGTTACTTAATCCTCATTGCCTAGCCCATACCGCTTTTCTACTTTTGAACCAGTACATAGTATTGATTCTAGGATGGAAGGTAAAGAGTTTTTTTTTTTTTTAATGTAAATTCCTTAATGGAAGGAATGGCTTTGGTTTTTGGCCTTGTATTCTTGATCCTCATAGCATAGTGCTTATATACAGTAAGTGCTTGATAAATGCTTGTGGGTGGATTATTTCTGTCTGGCTTCTATTTGTCTAAATTGATGAGGTCCCCTGAAGACCATCTCAAAAACACTGAGGCAGCTACAATATTGCAGTTAATATCGTTGACCTTCACCCAAGCTTTCACCACTGCAGGACAATCCTTTTATTCACTTCTGACTGAGTTCTTCCCCACACATTCTACAACTCAATTTAATAAACATTTATTAAGCATTGACTACATACCAGGTACTGTGCTAGGTACTAGAGATACAAAGTCAACTAGTCCCTGGCCTCAAGAACTTCTATTCTACTCAGGAGAATAATCCTGTACAAATAAATAAATAAAATTAGGATGGAAAGGGGATGGAGAATGGAGGTCCCTATCGGACATGACATTTGAGTTGAATCTTGATGGAAATTAGGGATTGTAAGGGATAGAGGGAGGAAAGAATGTATTCCAGGTGAGGGGGCATGGCAAATACAAAGTCCCAAAGTTGGGAGATGGCACAATGATTTGTGGGAAAAGCCAGTATGGCTGGAACACAGGCTATGTAAAGGGGAGTAATATAATACAGTTCTGGAAAAGTATGGGGCAGCTAGGTGTTGCAATGGATAGAGAGCTAGACCTGGAGACAGAAGGTCCTAAGTTCAAATCTGACCTTGGATACCTCCTAGCTGTGTGACCCTGGGCAAGTCACTTACCCCTAATTGCCTAACTCTTATGGTTCTTCTGCCTGGACACTGATATTTAGTATCACTTCTAAGGTAAGAGTTAATTTTTGTTTTAATTTAGAAAAAAATTTTAAAGGAAAGTAGGCAGAAGTCAAATTATGGAAGGATTAAATGGCAGCCCGAGGAGTTTGTATTTTATGCTAAAGGCAGTAGAGAACTACTGAAATTTTTTGAATAAAGTAGTGACAGGGTCAAGTTTACATCTGAGGGCATATTACATTGGGAGCTATGTGGCAGGTGGAATTACCAGAAGCACAGCAATGCAGAGAATATTCCCATAGTCTAGAAAAGAGAGAGGGCAAGGACAAAAACCAGAGAAAAAGTCATGTGAATAGCATTGGGGATGGATACAAAAGGTGCTGAGGAAGGAGAATGGGCCAGAATTGACAGCCGATTGTCAGGAGGCTGAGCAAAGGAGAGTGAAGAAGAAGACTGATTCCAAGGGGCTGAATCATGGGGACAGAAAGAATGTGTCACTCAGTCCCTCATAAGCACGTACTAACTGCTTTCTTCAACAGAAGACGGAATGTAGAGGAGAAATGCATTTGGAGAGAAGTATGATGGACATATTAAGCCTGATAATTGAATTTGGAAAGCACTTATTAAGTGTTCATGTACCTGACACTGGGGATAGAAAGGCAAAAAGGAAGTAAACCTCTGGCACATCTAAGCAGCTAATCCATAATGGCGATTTGGGGCTCAGGAGAGAGATGAGAATAGATTGACATAGACTATTGGACTGTAGAGAATATATGATATAGACTATTAGAATGTATAAGCCATATTATATAGAATATTGAAATAGATTAGCGTAGAAAATAAGAATGTAGAATTTATGATATCACAGTGTTGGAATGACCATGTTAAATTCGAAATATGTGTTTTAAAAGCTATATGTAATGAAGACTCACAATTTCATCTGTGGTCCTCTTTTTCTGTTCTTTGAATGGGCAAATGTTCATGTTTGTTCATGCTTATCAAATTCACAGTAATAAAAGAGAAAATAAAAAAAAATTCAAACCTCAATGTATGATGATGTAAGTAGGACACATATGATTTTACAGACCAGGAAATCGTGGCTCAGTGAGATTACACAGATCCTCCTGGGTCATTTATCACAAATAAGTTTATCGTTTATTATTAAATAAGTCATTTATCACAACACATGTTCTTTGAAATAGTGTTAGAGTCCAAATAAAAGGATGAGATTTTTTCAAGAAGAAGAAAACAGGATATATGATATGCAATATTCAAATAGATTGTTATAGACTTAGAATGTATAGAATATATTACAGAACATTAGAACAGATAATAAAATATTAGACTACATAGAACATTTGAAAAGATTTGAATAGAATTTGTAGAATATATTGTATAGAATATTAGAATAGATTGGCATAGATATTAGAATGTGTAGAACATATCATATGGAATATTAGAATAGATTTTATAGAGTGTTAAAATATATAGAATATGAGGATATGAGACCATAAAGGCATAGATTATAATAGATTGAGATATAATATTTAGATTATATGACATGGGCTATTAGAATAGATTGATATAGAATATTAGAATATGTGACATAGAATCATAGGACATTAGAATAGATTTATATAGACTTAAAATATAGGCTATTAGAATATATGATGTAGATTATTCAAACAGATTATACATAATATTAGCATATGTAGAATATATTACATGTAATATAGAATATGTTATTCTATATAGTATATTATAGAGAATATATTAAAATTGATTAATAAAGAATATTATATGTAGAATATCTTGATAGCTTTGAATAGAATTTGTAGGATACATAGTATAGAATATTAGAATAAATTATATATGTTAATAGGATAGACTATCTGACATCAATATTAGCGAACATACAATATTATAGATAATATTGGGATAGACTGATATAGCATATAAAAGATGTGATAATGAATATATTAATAGCCTTTAATAGAATTTATAGAATATTATGAAATATTGACATGGAATATTAGTATAGAATATGTTATATAGAATATTAAAATCAATTGATAGATTGTATTCAAATGTAGAACATATTATCTCAAATATTAGAAAGTATTTACATCTAATACTAGACTATATTATATGGAATATTAGAACAGGTTGGTGTGGAATATTATAAAGAACTTATGATATAGAATAATGGAATAGATTGATATAGGCAGAGAATATATTGCATGGCATAGTAGAAAAATTTATATAGAATAGAAGAATGTATGATATAGAGTATTGGAATCTTTCGTCATGGGAACCATTTGTATAAAGAAGGTCCCTGAATCCAGTGGTGCTGATGAGACAGCTCCAGGTACCTCTCCCTGCTGCTTCTGCTTGGTCCATTAGGATGGTTTTCCTGCCTCTGGTCTTCCTCCAACCCAACCGAGTCTCTGTGTTTCTGCCCACAGAATCCTTCCAACCCACAGTTCTAGCCACATGGCTGCCCTGCTCAGCCTTTCAAAGGTTCTCCAATGCCCAGCAGATAATGCAGAACTTCCTGAGCCCAGCATTCAAGACCCTCCACAATCTGGCTTGAACCAAATAGTCAAACCTAATCACACTCCTCTCTCTCACCTACTCCAAGTTCTAGCCCCTCTGTATCGCCCCAGTCCTGTTTTCTTCACCAGCCTTCTCCCACCCCCACACTTTTATTCTAGCATCCTCTTTGGCTGAAACAGCCTCCTCTGACCTCTCCTCCCCCCCCCCCCCATGGTCACTCATTTAAATCCCTTCCTGCCTTTAAGGTTCAACTCAGCTGCTACTTCCTCCACCCTCAGCCCAAAGAGCTGGCTTTTCTTTATCACTCTCTCCTCCACATAATGACTAGCCTCGCTGCTCCTTCCTTGATGCACAGCCTTCCCCCATT
Source organism: Monodelphis domestica (assembly GCF_027887165.1). Classification (NCBI taxonomy): domain Eukaryota; kingdom Metazoa; phylum Chordata; class Mammalia; order Didelphimorphia; family Didelphidae; genus Monodelphis; species Monodelphis domestica. The sequence goes on along the minus strand of NC_077230.1, from coordinate 415,497,718 downwards.
AGATGGTCAGCCTGGGCTATTTTTCTATCATTGCCTCCCCAGGGCCCATCCCAGTGCCTTCGAGTTAACAACCACTGAGAGGTACCCACTGTGTGGCAGGTACTATAATGGTGATACAAAGACAAAAGTAATAAAGAATGCAGTCCCCTGTCATGAGCTCACATTCTTTGGTGGAGAAAACACAGATGGTGTGCCCTATCGGGAGGAACAATCACTGAATTTAAGGTCGGGGGTGTCCATCTACCCTTCACCCCTCACTCTGCTTGAGTGGAAACAGAGGAAGCCCATCTAGAATGAGGGCTTGTGGGTAAATGGACTTCGGTTGTCTGTGCTTCTAGAGTGATGGGCTTAGTTCAGATTTTGGCTCTATCACTTTCTGACTGTGTGACCCTGACAAGTCTCTGGTCCTTCTTTTCCTCACATGTAAAAGTAGGAAGCCTCCCACTCTCAAGGTTCCTGACAAAGTTGCCCACATCTCCTGCCTCCTTTCCTTTGCACAGGCTGTCCTTTGTGCTTGGATTGTTCTCCCTCTCTTCACTTCTACCTCTTAGAATTCATGTTAGGGTCTACTTCCTATTGGAAGTGTTCCCCAGCCCCTTCTTGCTTCTCAAATTTATCAACTCACTTATCTGACCACATGTTCTAGCCACCTAGAGAAGGTGAGCTCCTTAAAATAAGGGACTATTTTTAGATTTACACAGTTTACATGGTGCCTTGCACACAGTAGGAGCTTAATAAATGTTGAACCTAAAGTCTCTTCCATCTCTAAATCAAAGAATCAATAATCCTAAGTATATGGAAGGTAATCTGGGGAAGGGAAGAGCCCGTAAATTGACTGGGGAAGGGAGCAGTGATGGAGAGGTCAAGGAATCAAGGAAAACTTCAGGAAGAGGTGGCCTCACCTGAGCCGAGTTCAAGAGGTAGAGAAGAAGAGAGGGCATAGACCAGGACCCAAGCATCTGGCACTTGGATCTAGAAGGACCTCAGAGTCTGCCTGGTCCAACTCCTTAATTTTACAGAGGGGGAAACTGAGGCACAGGACTGTGGAATTTCTTATCAAGGTCACACAGGATTTGAACCCTGGCCCTCCAGAGTCAGTGCCCTGTCCATTGTACTATACTTTCTCCTTAATGGGGGAGAGAATGTGTAAATATGTAGACAGGGGATGGAGCCCTGAATTCTGGGATAGGAAGTTAACCTGATTTGTCTAGGAAAGAACATAATAAACAAAGCTGCAAAGGTTAGTCAGGATCAGGTTGTAAAGAGTCTTACATGCCAGGCTTTCATTCCCTACAGGAGTGCTTAATAATTGCTCAAATGCAAACCCCACAAGTTTTGTTTTCGTGTCCCTAGAGCTTGGCACAGTGCCAGGATAAAGCAGGTATTTCCTAAATGCCCACTGATCCCTTGGGTTAAACTGGCTTGGGCACCCACTCTTAGCTGGCTTTTTTCCAGCACCTCTTGCCCAGCTCCAGCATCCCCTGGGCTCCTGGCACATGTGTGGGCAGAAGCTGCTGACTTAGCCACAAAGCAGAAAAGGGAGAGGACCAATCTGGCTGCCTGTGCCCAGAGCCAGGTCCTCTGGAGGGGCAATGCCATGCCCTGGTGCTCACCTTTGATATGGATCTGTTGGCCAGGGGAGCACGGGTGCTTCTTGCAGTATTTGCAGTCAGACTTAGTGCAGTACTCTCCAGGTATGGCACAGGTGCAGTCCTTCAGCTGGTTAGGTTGGCATGCCTTGGTACCTGGGAGCCAGAGCATGAGGTGTTAAAGACAATCTTCAGGGCAAGACCAGCCCCTTCTTAGATCCAGGGGATCAGATGCCTTGGAGACAACTGTGACCCCAGTCAGAGACTCACAAGATGTTGTCACTGTGTCACAGGATCAGAGTTAGACCCAATCCCTCATTCTACAGAGGGGGAAACTGAGGCTTAGAAGGGGGAAGGGTCTGCTCACAGTTACCCAGCTGATAAACGTCTGAAGTAAGATCTGAGCCTGCATCTTCTTGACCCCAAATAAACACCATTCACACTAGCATGCTACCTCTCACAGTGGGACCTCAGAAGCCATCCAAGCAAACTTGAATCTGATGGGGAAACCCTTCCACAATCCTATTCCCCTGACTGTCAAGAAGTCATCTAGCCTCACTGAGACTGAATCCACCAATCAGTGGATCAATCAAGAAGCATTTTTAGGGGTCAGGTAGGTGGCTCAGGAATTGAGAACCTGGGTTCAAATCTTACCTCAGACACTTCCCAGCTGGGTGACCCTGGGCAAGTCACTTGACCCTCATTGCCTAGCCCTGACCACTCTTCTGCCTTGGAACCAATACACAGTATTGATTATGAAATGGAGAGGGTTTAAAAAGAAGCATTCATCACTCACAAAATTTTATATGGTGTTTTAAGGTATGCAAAGCCCTTTACCTATAGCAGGCTCATATTTATGAAATCACTGGCCTTGCACCAGATAGAGAGAAGGGCAAAGACGATCCCTGCCCTCAAGAAGATGCCATTCTAGAAGGGGAGAGAACATGGGAATAAATAACAAAAACCAAGATATCTACTACTGTCCGGTCCATGCAGACTAGAGGAGGGCTCCAGCCTCTTACCCACCCCCCAACCCCCAGGCAATCCACTCATCTTGTGGACAGCTCCCTCCATTGCTGCCCTCCCCAGACTCCTCCGGTCCTGGTTCTGCCCCCGGGGGCCCAAGCTGAATAAGGCCAACTTTCAAAAATATGAACACAGCCATCATGTCTCCTCCAAGCTCAGTTTCCCACTTTCCAGACCGGCTGGCATCATGAACAGAGGATGAGCCTTGGAGTCAGGAGCTCACAGGTTCTATCCCATCTCGAACATATCCTAAAGCCGGCTAAGACACCCTAGGCAAGTCATTCGCCTCCTGTGCTTCTAGGCAACTCTCTAAAACTCTGACACAGAGGCGCCTACCAGAGAGAGTTTACCCAACAAAAGTTCCCCACCCTAATGAAATGTCATTTCTAGATGCCGCCCCTCTAGACGGCATCCCCCAAACTCACTTCAATAGCCACCCACCAGCCATCTTTCCCCTGAGCAGGGCTTCCCCTACACAACCCACACATTGGATGAATGCCAACACACCCCACTGACAGAAACCAGAGTGGGAGCCCCCCTCAGGGCACCTCCACGCCCAGCCTGGTGCCTCCAGTACAGCTGGGACCAGTGAGCTGTCCAGGAGACCCCCACGCAAACTCTGATCAAAGACCACTAGCGGGTCCCCTGGCTCTGAGACGCTTATAGGCTCAGAAAGGCTTCCTGTTAGAGGAGGCATCCCCTCATCGTCTGTGTGCCGGCCTTGACAACTCAATTCAACAAGCCTATATTAAGCACTCACTGAATACACACTGGGGCATCGTGCTGGGCCTGACCCGAGTTCAAATCGAGCCTCAGACACTTACTAGCTATGTGACCCTGGGCAAGTCACTTAACCTTGCTGGCCTCAGTTTCCTCATCTGTCAGATAAGCTGGAGAAGGAAATAGTGAACACCCTGGTAGCCTTGCCAAGAAAAACCCCAAATGGGATCACAGAATCAGACCCGACTGAAACGATCCAATAACAACAACAATATGCGCAAGCATGCCAAGCACCCGGCACTGAAGCGCAGAATGAAGAATCCCTGCCTTCCAAGGCTTTTCATTCTTCGGCCAGCGCCTACTCTTACCCAAGGGGCGGCATGAGGGGGTCCCAGGTCTAGGAATGTGGGTGGGGGAGAATTCGAGCCCATGGCACTGGGGTAGCTTGAGTCTGATCAAGAAGAGAGCCAGCGCGGAAGCCCCCCCGCAGCTCTCTCCCCAGCTCCCCGCAGCGCCACAGCGCTTCCTCTCCTCTCCCTGCCCACCATCCGCTCTCCGGTGACAGAGCTCCCTCCCCGGGCGCGCTCCCACACGCTCGCAACCCTTGTCCAGGGCCGAAAGTGGGCCCAGCCTGCCCAGCCTCCCCATCCCCTCCCTTCCTTACTCGAGTTACACTGGCTGCAGCAGCGCCAGACGCTACTGGCCGGGTGCAGGATCTGGCCGGAGCCGCAGCGCATAGACGGGGAGGGATCCTGCCCCTGGCCCCGCGAGCACAGGAGGATGATGCCCCACCAAGGGCCCATGATCCAGGAGGTCCCCACAACCATCGCGAGCCAACGAGCTACCGAACGAGTACAGCCTGCCCGCCCGCCCCGGGGCCTGAGGGGCCTATTTGAGGTGTCAGGAGCCGCCCCCTGCCGCCCCACGCCCTCCGTGACTCGCCCAGCCCGCCTGCCGGGGGTGGGGGGCGGGCCCAGGCCGGGAGGACGACTATCTGGTCTCTCGGTCTATTAAGCGCTCTCCGGATCCTCGAGGGGCTGGTGGCGTGCCGCCCGCGGTCATTAAGCCCCTCTAACTGTGTCAGGTCCTGGGCTAGGTACGGGAGAGCCCCCCCCCCGGGGGGGGGGAAGCTCCCTTCCTCTTCAAACTAGTAACGCTGACCTCCTTCCTGTGGCACATACAAGACCCTCCATCTCCCGCCTCTGAGCCTTTTCCTCTGGCTGGTTGACCCCCGGCCTCCTCTGCTCTGCCTTTTGGCTTCCTTCCAGCCCTGGCTGAAGTCCCCCTCCCAGAAGCCCTCAGTGCTGGAGCCTTTTCCCCTCCGCAGACCGGCCCCAGTTCATCCTGGCTATACTTTGGCTGTACAGAGCTGTTCCCGGACGGTCTCCCCATTGGACTGAGAGCTCCTCCGCTCAGGGACTGTCTCTTTGCCTTCCTTTGCATCCCCGATGCTTGGTGGATGTTAGAAATATTTATCGGCCGACAGATTGGGAATAGGAAGTCAACAGAGAGGTAGTTCCTATCATCCAGGACCCTGCATGGACCCGGAGAATTCATCAGGTGGATCGATTTTTTTCCTTTAATCTTTAACCCTTACCTTCCATTGTAGTCACAATTCTAAGACAGAAGGGTAAGGGCTGGGCAATTGGGGTTAAGTGACTTGCCCAGGAGTGCACAGCTAGGAAGTGTCTGGGGTTAGATTTGAACCCAGGACTTTCCATCTCCAGGCCTGGCTTTCTATCCACTTTCTATCTCCTTAATTGCCTCCAGAGATACATCTTTTTTTAAAATATTTTTCCCCATGGTTACATGAGTCATGTTTTCTTCTTTCCCTCTTCCCTCCCCACACCTGAGCTGATAAGCAATTCCACTGGGTGTATACATGTGTTATTACTCAAGTCCTATCTCCATGTTATTCATCTTTGTAATAGTCATCTTTTAAAGCCCAAGCCCCCAATCCTATAGCCATATGAACAAGTGACAAATTGTATGTTTTCTTCAGCAGTTCCACTCCCATGGTTCTTCCTCTAGATGTGGACAGCGTTCTTTCTCCTAAGTGTCTCAGAATGGTCCTGGATCACTGAATCGCTGCTAGTAGCCAAGTCTATGACACTAGATCATTCCACACTATTGCAGCTACTATGTACCATGTTCTCCTGGTTCTGCTCACTTCACTCTGCATCAGTTCATGCAGGTCTTCCCAGCTCTTTCTGAATCATCCTGTTCATCCTTCCTTCCAGCACAATAGTATTCCATCCCCACCACAGAACACACTTTGTTCAGCCATTCCCCAATGGAGGGACACCCCCTCATTTTTCCAATTCTTTGCCACCACAATAAGTGCAGCTATAAATCCTTTCATGCAAATAGATCCAAGGGAAGACTGGCATCCCAAGAGTGTTTTCCCAAGACAGTAGACCCATCTGGTTGCTCAAGTCCACAAATGTTTATTTGGCACGTACAAAGTACCAGCAGGCAGTGTGCCAAGGGTTGATGGTAAAAAGAAAGAAAACCAAAAGCAGTCTCTGCTCTCAAGGAGCTGGAGGAGACAACACATAAATGATTCTGTACAAACCATAGAGACAGGGTAGAGCAAGGATGGTTTCAGATAGAAGGCACCAAGATGAAGGAAGACTGGCAAAGGCTACTGGTCCAAGTTAGGATGCCTGCTGAGATCTGAAGGAAGCGGAGGATGTCAGAGGACAGTCCCAAGCATTGAAGAACAGGCAGGGAGGTGGCAGATGGAGCATCTTGAGGCACAAAGAATAAGGAAAGCTACATGGCTCAGTGGGTTAGAGGGCCAGTCTAGGGACAGGAGGTCTTGGGTTCAAATCTGGCCTCAGATACTTGCTACCTGTGTGCCCTTGAGCAAGTCACTTAATACCACTGCCTATCCCTTGCCACTCTTCTGCCTTGGAACCAATATTTGGGATAGATTCTGAGACAGAAGGGAAAGATTTTTATAACAAATAAAATAAAACAAGGAGTTTCACTGGTTGGCAGAGTATATGGAGAATGGTAAGAATAGACCAGGTTATAAAAGGCTTTGAATGCCAAATGGAAGGTTTTATATTTGATCCTGGAGGTAATAGGCAGCCACTGGAGTTCATTGAGTGGAGGAGGGACACAGTCGACCTGTGCTTTAAGATCGATGTGATAGCTGAATGAAAGATGAATTGTGTGGGCAGGATGTGGGGTAAAGGGAGGGGCTGTCTCATGTATCATGATGACCTCTCAACCATTTTTTCATCTGTGCTTATGGGAGATTTTTCTCCTCATTATCTCTTTTTTCCGGTCCCTTTTCACCACCTCCATCATTCTCACCCTAACCCAGGCCCTCATCTCCTTTTGTCTAGACTCTCATTACCACCCTCTGATTGTTCTCCTTGCTTACAATGTCTGAACCATCCCAGGTATTCTGACCAACTTGCCCCTTTCCTCTCAATAACTCCCTACTGCCCAGAGAAGAAGGGAAAAATCCAAACTTTGCCTGGCCTTCAAAGCCCTCCACAATCAAGAGCCTCATCTCATGTTTCTCCTCATCTCCATACCCTATGTTCCAGACAGTCATTCAGTCATGTCCAATTCTTGTAATCCCATGGACCATGCTGTTCTTAGGGTTTTCTTGGCAAAGGTACTGGAGCAACATTCCAACTTCTTCTCCGGTGGATTGAAGGCAAATAGAAGTTAAGTGACTTGCCCACAGTCACAATGCTAGGAAATATTTGTGGCTAGATTTGAACTGGGGACCTCCCATCCCTAGGCCTGGACTTCTATCCTCTGGTTCATCTAGCCACCTCCTAGACTAGCCAGACTCCATTCTGTCTCATCCTGCTCCTCTTCACCTCCCTGGTTTTGTCCTCTCTAGAAGCCTATAGCCCTTATTCCTTGACCCTCATCTCCATCTTTCCTCCCAAGAAGTCTTTCTTGATAGTCCCCAAACCAGACATGATCTTGCCCTCTTTGAATTTTTCAGGACATTTTTTGACTTTGTGTACAAAACTTCTGCATTACAGGGGACAACAACCCTCTCACCCCAAGAGTTGGTTGTTAAATATTTATCCCTGGGCATAATTCCCCTTTATTATTTTTTCTTAAACCTTTACCTTCTCTCAGTATTTAAGAGAAGAGCAGCACACACTAGGTCATTGGGATTAAGTGACTTGCCCAAATACACACAGCAAGTAAGGATCTGAGGTCAAATTTGAATCCAGATCCGAAGCCTCACTACCCTACCTCCAGTTCAGGCCAAATCACTATGGGACAGGCAGAAAATAAGCTCATGAAAGTGACCAGGAGGTAGTTGGCCATTAGGAACTGGAACTCAGAAAAGATGCTAGTGAGAGTCATCTGTATAAAGGCGATAGTCCTTCCTGGGTTCATTGTGACCTGAGACACTTCTTAATTGTGTGTGTGACCCTGGGCAAGTCGTTTAATCCTGTTTGCCTAGCCCTTACTATTCTTCTATCTTAGAATTGGTACAAATATGTAAGGAAAGGGTTTAAGAAACAAAAAAGATATTCCACTACTACACCACCGAAAGCAGGGCAGGAAGCATCCCATGAAGTATGGCACATTGAGTTCTGGGTTTCCTCAAAAAGCCTGTTTCAACAATGAGGTACCACCTGACACCTATCAGATTGGCCACTGTGACAGTAAAGTGATAAATGTGGGAGGGGACGTAGATCAATTGGGACACCTATGCATTGTTGGTAGAGTTGTGAATCAATCCAGCCATTCTGGGGAGCAATTTGAAATTATGCCCAAAGGGCTATAAAACTGTGCCTTTGTACCCTTTGATCCTCTAATAACACCACTGGGTCTATATCCCAAAGAGATCATAAAAAAGGGGGAAAGGACCTACTTGTACAAAAATATTGATAGCTGCTCTTCTTGTGGAGGCCAAGAATTGGAAATGGAGAGGGCGTCCCTCCATTGGGGAATGGATGAACAAATTGTGGTCTATGATGGGGATGGAATACTGTTGCTCTCTAAGGAAGGATGATTCAGAAAGACCTGGGAAGAGCTCCATGAACTGATGCAGAGTGAAATAAGCAGAACCAGGAGAACATGGTACACAGTAGCAGTGATATTGGATGATGATGACCTGTGAAAGCTTGGTTAATGTCAGCAATGCAGTGATCTGGGACAATCCTGAAGGACTTGTGACAAAGAATGTTGTCCATCTCCAGAGAGAGAACTAATGGAGTCAGATGGATAAAGATCCTTCGAGTCGGTGTACTTACAGTTTTCTTTGGGGGTTGCTTTTGTGTGAGTGAGCTCTTACAACAAGGGCCCATATGGAAGTGGGTCTGGCATGATAATCAAAAGAAAATTTTTAAAAATGAAAAATTTACACACCTGTTTCCCCCTCACATCTTCTTCTCTTGCCACCAAACAGCCTTCCCAGATTGATCCAAGAAATAATACCTTCCCTTCCCACCACTCCACTGGACCTGTGACTACTCTGGTCTCACCTTTTACCCCTTTCCCCTGATTTTTAGCCCCTCCCCTGATTTGTACCATGTCACACTCCATCCGGCTTCCTGTCTCTCTCTTGGGTGTGTGGACAAATTAGAGCCCTTCTCTGCTCCGTTTAAGGGGGCAGCCAGGTCCCATCACCTCTCCTATCCAGCAAACTCATCATGGGAAGTTTGGGACACTGAACTCACTTAATATGCTAGCCCTTTACACAGTGAGAACCAAGCAACAATCCTGATGTGTCCTGGATCTGACTAAGCACTGAAGAGACAGTGAAAGAGTCCCTGCCCTCTACAGGCTTCCATTCTGCCAGGGTATTATGCTATAAACATCCCCAAGTAGATGCACAAAACGCCTATGGGTACTAGCAGGGAAGCCTTCCTGTAGGAGGTGGTGCTTTTACAGCTGAGCCTTGGTGGAAGGCAGGTGGTCAGTCTTTGTCTAATCCCTTACTGTGTTCCAGGCAGCCTCTGTGCTAAGCCTTGGGGATGCAAAAAAGGGGGGACAAAGAAGATTCCCTGCTCACCGGGAGCTTAGAATCTAAAGAGGAGGAGAGGGCACATGCAGTCCAATAGGCAAAGACAAACCAGGGAAACTGAGAAGCAGAATTGAAGGCTGGAAAGGCAGGAAGGGGCCAGTGGGAAAGAGAGCAAGGGTTTACTTTATTCAGAGTGGAAGCCCATTATCCAGGGTCAGAAATGGAGCTGCTGTGAACTGGAGGGAAAACTGCTGTAGAAGCTTGTTTTGTACTAATCAAAAAAGGGAGAATGTCCCATGGGAGTGGGTTCCACAACTTTCCTCTCCTGTATCACGAAGCTCTGAAGTGCTGTGATTTGGACACCTCCGAGCTCCATTTCTGACAGTGGACAATGATTTGGCCAGGATTGTCCCAGTGGGGATGTCCCAGATGGGGGGAGGGAGTGGGACATCCTTTAGACTCAGTACAGTCAGCTTCTTGCTATTCCGTGCTCTCAGTAAACTCCCAGCCTGCCTCATCAGACTTGTCAGTAACGAAGTTAATACTGCTTCTTATAAACAAGTCGTTGCCATGGGTAGTTAGGTAGCACAGTGGTTAGAGCTCTAGACCTGCAGTCAAGAGGATCTGGGTTCAAATATGGCCTCAGACGCTTCCTATGAGTGACCTTGGGCAAGTCACTTAACCTCAATTGCCTACCCTAGAATTCATACTAAGACAAAAGGATTGGGTTTTTTAAGTCATTGCTGATAATACAGTGATGCTCACAATGACCACAGTGAGAAAACTGGGGAGGGGATTAGAACAGCAAGTGGTTAATTGTGGGAATTGAGCGAATCACCCTGATTCCATCTTGGGACTCAATTCTGGAGCTGGTCCAGTTCCCTTTCTGTTCAATTACAGGCTTAGCCCAAATTCTGTCCTAGGAGAAAGCTTCATTCAATTGTGGGAATGGGAGAAAACCTTATTGTACTCTTTGAACGTAGCCCTGTGTATCTGGGAAACTGGACCACCTCTCTGGGATGCTTAGAGATCCTTAACCAAGGACCTAGGCGATGTGATCAGAAACAATTCTAAGAATATTGTAAGGAGTTTTCTCACAATTGGACACCTCAAGCAACCCATATGCCTTCTCTGAAAACTGGCCTCCTATTAATCCATCAGTTATTGTTTCCGTGTTTCTTTGATCGTTTCCAGATACTTGTGGAGGAGGGCTGGGGCACTTCTTTTCCTGAATTCAGAGAACTGAATTACTTTCCCTTTCCCAACCTGAAAAGTCCCTAATCTTTCCTCTAATTAGAAATCAGATTGCCTAATGTTCTATGGTTTCCTCTTAATCATGTGGCCTTATTCAATTGTTTTTAATGCATAAACGTCTATTTCCTCTTGTATTTGGGGTCCATCTCTAAACAGAGGAGGAAGGGACTTGGTCCCGGTCTGTTAGGCAGTTGGCGTATATTGCTTAATAAATTGATATGCTCAGAAGATCAAGCTGTGTTTCCTCATACATTTCACCTTTTGGCCATCAATCCAATGAGCATTTATTAAGCAGCTGGTGTGTGAAAAGCTGAAAAGATAAAGGCAAAAATAAATCCAGAAATCAATATAAGGCCATCCTTGCCCTCATGGAGCTTACACATCCTTAGGGGGCCAGGAGAAATACAACATGCAAGCAAGTACACGCCTTCCCTCCTGCCTCTCAGTTTCCCTAGTGCTAGGAATCTGCAGCTGGAAGCTATTCAGTGGAGAGGAGCAGACCCAGGGAGCCCAGGAGCAACCCACCCAGTAGAGACATGGCATGTGTGGAAGGTGGCAGGAGGAGAAAAAGAACCCCAGGTTGGGGGGGGACAGGGCACAAAGCTCTTTAAGTCACTCTACGTTGCCTCCTTATAAATATTATGTACATTCTCCCAGTATATTTTCAAATTCATGCCCAATATTTTCACTGTATTTAGAAGCGATTATGATGGAATGTTTTATACCACTGCTGTCATTCCCATGTTAGTAAATGCTTTTTCTTTAAGCCAATTGTGTCCATTTTTGTTGCTGTTCAGTTTAGTCATGTCCAATTCTTCATGATTCATTTCAGGTTTTCTTGGTAAAGTTTGCAATTCTTCCTCCAGCTCATTTTACAGATGAGGAAACTGAGGCCAGGGCCTGGCCCCAAGGAGAACAGCTAGTGGTATTTCTCTCCCCACCCCCCAATCATGCTTCCTCCTTCTCTGGACTAAATGTGGTCAGGTGTTTCTCTGCTAGCTTCAGTCCTCCCTCCACTCACTCAGGAACATTTAAGGGGGGGGTGGTGGGGGAGGAAGAGTACGGCGTCCCCTTGGGATGGCCTGGAGGAGCAGAGCAGAAGGCAGAGGGAAATTCCTAGAAACCTTATCAGAGCTATTAAGTAAGACGTCCTCATTTTACAGATAAGGAATCGGGGACCCAGACTTGGGGAAAGGACTTGCTAAAGTCCAATGGACAGTAAGCATCAGAGATGGGATTTCAATCCAGGCCCTGACATCAAAGATGGGGGGGAGATTAAGAGCTGGTCCCCATCCCAGGGTAGCTGTGTGGCCCTGGGCAAGTCATTTACCCTCTGTTTGACTCAGTTTCCTCATCTATAAAACGAGGATAGTACTAGCCCCTACTCCCAGGATTGTTATGAGGACCAAATGAGATAACAACCAAATGAGGTAAGGTGCTTGCCACATAGGAAGTGTTATGTAAATGGTAGCTGTTACGATCTTAAAGATAGATGCCTTTTCCCCTCCGCTGCCTGCATTAAGGGGAGTGTATTATGGGTATTTGATCTCAGAGTTCCTGCCAGTGCATGGATAATCACCGGGGACTTCCCTTAACCCTGTTTGCCTCTGCCTCAGCCATCTAGCCACAGACCCTGACAAAAGATGATGCTGAAGGATGGGGATGAGGAGGGAGCACTTCAGGGAAGAAGGATCAGGCAGAGAAGAGATGGGGCCAGAAGAGATCACGGCAAGAGGAGGAGGAAACAAGACCTGGGTCACAGAGGACAGCTGGGAGGCAGAAAAGGATGTATGGCAGACCTAGAGAAGGAGGGATGGGGGTCAGGCAGGTGAGATGGGGAGAGAAGAAGGAAAGGAGGAGGCCAGGGAAGAGGAGAGCTTGTGAGGCGGTCATTGCTCTTTGGGCACCTTGGAATCCTCCAAGGGTGAGGGACTCAAGCACAGTCAGGGAGGGGGTGGGTGGCTGTTTGCTATTATTGACCCTGGGGGGGGGCAGTCCTCAACAGTATTGTTGGGGGGAGGCAGACAATCACAACTTGGTTTTGCTTAGTTATCTGTAGCAAAGGTTCCCCCAATAGCATGTGGGCTATGTCCGTGATATGATGCGGGGGAAGAAAAATGCCCATTCTGAGACAGCTCCAGTTAGGAGAAGTGGTCAAGAAGAAGGAAGAAGTAGAGGCTCATGGGCCAGGGGATGCTTGCTGTGTGCCAGAACCCCAGGAGAGGGCGAGGGACTCCTCCCAGAGGTGGGAGTAAGAAAGCCCTCCAGTGAGCATCCTTGGCAGGAAGCTGGCTGCGCAGGGGAAGTGAGAGGAGCAGACTGCTGAGTAAGGGGGGAAATGAAAATGCCTGGCAGCCAAGAGAAGGACTTTGCCAAGGGGAAGACCAGGGGAGGCTGGATAATCTGCTGAGGGGGCGAGAGTGGAAATAGGTGGGTTGTACATTGAGAGCTGGAAGAGTCTTTGGGGTCTCCAACTTGCAAAACTTCATCAGATTTTACTAGGCTACAAGTTTGGGGTTTCTAGATTTCATGTTGGCAGACCCCATCTTCATTTTGTAAATGAGGCTCCCAGAAATGCTCAATGACTTAGCCAAGGTCACAAAACTAATAAGTTAGAGCAAAGATCCAAACCCTAGTCCTCTGACTCCAAATTTACTTTTCTCTCCACTCCACTAGGGGGTCTGTCTGTGGGAAAAGACTAGACCAGGAGAATGATACCAAGGAGGTGAAGTGACTTGCCTCAAGCCACCAGAGCCCTGAGGAAACACGTTCAGAACATGATCTCTGAAGAATCAACAAGGGGGATGAGGAGGACATGGTCAGACAGGCAGTGTGCCAAGAGCTGGGATACAAAGAGAGCCAAAAACAGCACCTGCTCTCACCCAGCTCACACATAACAAGGGGCAGACTACATACATATAGACAACATATCTGATGGGGAAATGGGCAGTCCTTTCTGAAGGGAGGCATTAGTAGCAATGCCCAAGTCTGGGCATTTTCACTGGTTGTCCCTCATGAAGAAAATGCTCTCCCTCTTCATCTCTTCCTCCTGGGCTCTCTGGTTTCGTTCTAGACCCAGCTGAAATCCCACCTTCTACATGAAACCTTTCCCAATCCCCCTTCACTCTAGTGAATTAGACCATGAGCTCCTTGAGAGCAGGAACTGTCTTCTTTCTTTGTACCCCTAGATCTTGGTCCATAAGGGGGTCTTACCCAGAGACTCAGACAGGACAGCCAATTTATTGCCTGCTACACATTCCTACATCTGATTTTCCAACTCAACCTACCCCCAAACAGAACTGATTATTTTCCCCCCTTTCTACCCCTTTTCTCCCCAACTTCCCCCAAATCAAATCACTATCCAAGCAGGCTTTCTGAACTTGCAAGTTCCCTCTTTGTGTTTATTCAATAAAGTCGGACCTCGATTTGGTATGTTTTCTTTTCTATTTTGTTTTGTAATTTATTTATTTATTTACCAATCAAAAGAAACAACAAATTTCCACCGAACTCACTAACTCCCTCCCCTGGTTTTCCTCTTGGATTTTCCATTCTTGCGCTTGATACTCTTTTCCTCTTTTCTATCTATTTTCCTCTTGCCTCCCCGTGTTCTATTATTTCTCACATTTTCCTTTAATTATCTTTCTAAGGAGAATGGCATCAGGGATCAACGCCGTCCCATACGAAGATGGACTCGTCTGTGTCTCTTTGTCACCCATTGCTCCTTCTCGAGCCCAGAGCCACTAAGGATAATTCTTTGTTATACCTTAGCTTATAATGGGTCTCCCTGACTCAAGTCAATCCCTTCTCCAACCCATCCCACTCTCCACGATTATCTTTTGCTGTTCAGTCTTTTTCAGGCGTGCCTGACTCTTTGGGACTCCATTTCGGAGGTTTTCTTGGCAGAGACCCCAGAGTGGTTGGCCATTTCCTTCTCCAGCTCATTCGACAGATGAGGAAACTGAGGCAAACAGGGTGAAGTGACTTGTTTAGGGTAACATAGCTAGGAAGGGTCTTTTTGTCATTTGCCCCCAGGATTTCCCATCTCTAGGTCTGGCTCTCTAGCTACTGAGCAACCCGGCTGCTCCGGCTTTTTAGTTCTTTAAGTCTTTGGCTTAGAAATAAGACCTTGACTACAGCAAGTGCTTAGTAAATGTTTATTGAATTGCATCGCAATGACCTTACACTTACTTCGCTGTGTCCGTGCCCGAGTTCAGGCTCAGACAATACTTATTCCACAAACATGGCTGTATCTGAGGCTGAGAAAGCCAGACTTCCTGCCGCCACTTCACAGAAGGGGTGGGGGGGGGGGAAGGGGGTGATGTAGCCGGAGACTGTCTGCTACTGGGATTCCAGGTTTACAAATCAGGACTCTGGTTCCAATGACCCATTTTATAAATGAGAAGATCGAGTCTGGGGTAGAATGGGAACTCGGCACTCCCTGAGAGTCAGTGGCTGCTCACATGGCAAGGCAGGCTGAGTGCTTCACCTGCAGGACCCGTGAGGTGGGTGCTGTTATTATTCTCATTTTACAAGTGAGGAAACTGAGGCTCAGAGAGGCAGATCAGCTTGCCCTGGTCAGGATATCACAGAACTAATCCGTGATGGAGACGGGACTCGAACCCAGGCCTTCCTGACACCAAGAGCACTAAACTGTCTGTAGGTCTGCTATAATCCCCCTGCCTCTCACCAAGCTAACTGCGTGTCTGCAGCCTGCGGCCTTGTAAGTGCATTCTGGGTGCTGGGGCTGGGGTGGGGAGGGGAGGCGAACAGAGAGGGCAGAGCTGGACCAGGCTGCATCCCTTCCAGAACTGCCCAGAGCACAGTCTAGCCCAGCTGCTGCTCCAGGCAGGCCAGGACAAGGTCAGGGAGAGGGATCTGCCCAGAGGGCTCCTGGCCTCAGTCTGCCTTCCTGCTGCCAGGGGCACCTACAACAGTGCGCCCTGAAACCAGTGGGAGCACCACAGGGGGAGAAAGCCTTGAGTTAGTGCACTATCAGTATGGAGAATGGCAGGGGCTCCCCTGGAGGACCAGAGCCCAGGGTGGAAGAGAGAGGAGCCACAGCAAGCTAGCAGCAGAGCTGGGAGGAGACAGAGGCACGCACAGGGGTTCTCTCTGCCCATCTGTCTGTCTGTCTGTCTGCCTGTCAACTCTCCCCTCCTCTCTGTCTCTCTCTGTGTCTCTCTCTGTGTCTCTCTCTGTGTTTCTGTTTCTCTCTGTCTCTCTTTCTCTCTGTTTCTCTCTGTCTCTCTGTCTCTCTCTCTCTCTCTGTCTCTGTTTCCTCTCTCTGTCTCTCTCTCTGTCTCTCTCCCTCCCTCCCTCTCTCTCTCTCTGTCTGTCTCTGTCTGTCTCTCTCTTTCTCTCTCTCTGTCTCTCTGTCTGTCTCTCTCTCTCTCTCTGTCTCTCTGACTCTCTCCTTTCTGTCTCTCTCTCTGTGTGTCTCTGTTTCTCTCTTTGTCTCTGTGTCTCTCTCTCTGTCTCTGTCTCTCTTTCTCTCTGTCTCTCTCTGTCTGTCTCTCTGTCTCTCTCTCTCCCTCTCTCTCTCTCCCTTCTCTGTCTCTGTCTCTCTCTCTCTCTGTCTCTGTGTCCCTCTCTCTCTCTGTCTCTCTTTCTCTCTCTCTCTGTCTCTCTCTTTCCCTTCCTCTCTCTCTCTTTCCCTTCCTCTCTCTCTCTGTCTGTCTCTATCTCCCTTCCTCTCTCTCTCCCTTCTCTGTCTCTGTCTCTCTGTGTGTGTCTCTCTTTCCCTTCCTCTCTCTCTCTCTCTGTCTCTGTCTTTCCCTTCCTCTCTCTCTCTCTGTCTCTATCTCCCTCCCTCTATCTCTCTCCCTTCTCTGTCTCTCTCTGTCTCTGTCTCTATCTCCCTCCCTCTATCTCTCTCCCTTCTCTGTCTCTCTCTGTGTCTCTCTCTGTGTTTCTGTTTCTCTCTGTCTCTCTTTCTCTCTGTTTCTCTCTGTCTCTCTGTCTCTCTCTGTCTCTGTCTCTGTCTGTCTCTGTCTCTGTCTGTCTCTGTGTCTCTCCCTCTCTCTCTTTCTCTCCCTCTGTCTCTGTCTCTCTGTCTCTCTCTGTCTCTGTCTCTCTCTGTCTCTCTCTCTTTCTCTCTGTCTCTGTCTGTCTCTCTTCTCTCTCCCTCTCTGTCTCTCTTTCTCTCCCCCTCTTTCCTCCTCTCTCTCTCTCCCACTCCCTCTCCCCCTTCTTCTCCCCCCCTTGTCCCATGTCTCCACTCCCCCACTTGCTTCCTTGGCTGCCCAAACAGCCATGCCCCCCCTCTCAGTTTCCCAGCCTGCTTTGCCAGCCTGTAGGTTTATATAATAAACCCCATTTAGGGCCTCAGGCCCCCTGGCAGCACTGGCTGCTCAGCCTCAGAGGGGGAGCTCAGCTTGCTGGAAGGGGGCCCAGAGGCTCCCCCAGGGCTCTGCTCACAGGACAGGCCACCCCATAGGGGTGAATATTCAGAGCAGAGCAGATGGGCCTGCAGCGTTTGGCCTGGCCCCAGCGGGGCAGCTCAGGGCTCAGCTGCTACAGAGATGGGGGCATGGCCTGAAATGGGGAAGGGGGAGAGGGCAGGAAAGAATGACCAGCCATAAGGAAACTGATACAGTTACAGAGGGGGGCCTGATACAGGCAGGGGTGCCGGGGGAGGGGGTGGGTGCTACATCTGGAGAGTGGGACAATGCCCAGCCCAAATGATCTGGAATGTCTTTCTATTTTCTTGGATGAGGGTTGCGGAAGGCCCTAAAGAGGAATATGAGGGGCAGCATAGTGGCTCAAGCACTGGCCCTGGATTTGAACCCAGACACTTCCTAGCTGTGTGACCCTGGGCAAGTCACTTAACCCCTAGCCCTTACAACTTTTCTGCCTTAGAATCCATAGTTATATCTATTCTAAGACAGAAGATAAAAGTGTCTAACAGTCTTGGAGTCAGTACTGTGTATTGGTTCCACTGCAGAAGAGCGGTGAGCAATGGGGGTTAAGTGACTTGCCCAGGGTCACCCAGCTGGGAAGTGTCTGAAAACAAATTTGAACCCAGGACCTCCCATCTCTGGGCCTGATTTTTTATCCACTGAGTCACCCAGCTTTCCCCAGAAAGTCAAGGTTTAAAAAAGGGAGGGGAAGAGGAAAGAGAAGGAGGAGGAGAAGGAGGAGGCAGAGGAGGTGGCAGATGGGCAAAGGGGGCCAAGGCCTCTGAACGCTTCTCTCCCCAGCCTTGAGAAGACAGAAGTGGGGTGGTGGGAGGAAGAAGGGCGCAAAGATAAAAGGGGGCCTCCTTTGGGCCCCGGGAGAGTCCCTCTGTGGAAGGGGCCTCCTGCAAAGGCTCCCGGGCAGAGCCGAAGGCGCCTTCCAGGTCACCGAATCCAAAGGCTCATTGAGGAAAAGAAGGGCCCGAGGCAGCGCCCAGGGGGCGAGGCCCAGCGGGCCCCATCTGGCAGAGGGAGATGACCGTGGTCCCTCCCCCTGGGTTCTGGGGGTCTGCCCTGGCTGGGACCGCAGACGGCCCCACAGACGCAGAAGGAGGTGCCGGGGCCTGGGGCACGGAGGACGGCGGCCTCAGACCTTGGCGAGGCTGGGCTGGTGCTCCTCCTGGATGGGCATCCGGCAGCTGTTGGTCCCTGCTGGCGGAGGGAGGGAGAGGCCGCTGACCGAGGTGCTGAGGCTGAAGGCGCGGCGCCCCCCTCTCCCTGCGGGCTCCCCGGCCGGCTGGGGGGGGGGGGGGGGCAGGAGAAGGGCCGCGAGGACTCACCGGACAGCTTGCAGAGAGCCAGCCTCTTGTCCCTCCTGCAGAAGAAGGCGATGAGCAGCAGCAAGATGAAGCCAGACACCAAGAGCACAAGCGCCGCTAGGAAGATGACGGATAACGGAACTGGAGGGCGAGAGAGGACGCGATGGAGGCTGAGGCCTGCTTTCTGGGCCCGCCGCGGACCAGCAACCCCCGGGCCTCCCGGGAGGTTTCCCTGCAGAAGGAAGGAAGGGACCGCGACTTCCCCTCCAGGCAGGCTCCTCTGAAGGCCCGGGAGGCCGCGGGAGCAAAGGGGAACCGGAGAACCCACTTCGTGCGCTCTCGATTGTTTAACCCTTGTTTTCTGTCTTAGTAACCACTCTGAGACAGAAGGGCAAGGGCTGGGCCATGGGGAAGTGACTTGCCTAAGGTCACCCGGCTAGGAAGGATCCAAGGCCACTCTGGAACCCAGGCCTGGCTCGGGCCAAGGCGGGTCAAGATCTCCCTCTTTAGAGCTGAGCTCCATCCCGAGCCCCGCAGCGGCCCCCATCATTTCCTCATCTTTACAAGGAGGATTCGGGGGCAGCCCGGTGCTTAGAGTGTTGCTTCTGAGGTGGAAGGGGAGGCTTTACCAAAAGAGGAGTTCCAGAGGCAGGATTCGAACCGAGGACTCCCGCCTGGGGGCTCTAGGGACAGCCAAAGTGCACTACACACAGCCGGGCGGAGGGCCCGGAGAGCCAGGGGAGGACACGGCGGCTTACACAGGTCTCGGTCAGGTCTGGGCTTCGGGTCCGGTCTGAGGCTCTGGGTGGCGGCCCTCGAGGCACTGGTGGGGGAGGAGCCAGGGGTCGAGGTCCGGGGGGACGTTGGAGGGCTTCGGGGGGGCCGGGGCACGTCGGGGTCCTCGCAGTCCGCGTCTGCCTCGCTGCTCCCTGCTCGCAGGGTGCGTTTGCCCAGGGCGGTGCAGCTGAGGAGTGGGAGTGCAGGCGGGCGCGTGAGCGGCCCCCCCCCCCCGCCTCTGCCGCCCCCCCCTGGGGTGTGGGGTCCCTCAAGGCGCCGGGCGGGGGCAGAGCGGGGGCTCCCGGCCCCTCCCAGCAGGCGGGCGCGGCGGAGGCCTCTTACTTGGTCCACGGTTTGCACTTGGTGTTTCCTCCCGGGGAAAAGTGTCCCAGCGGACAGCGGGAGCACTCTGGAAGCAAAGACAAGGAGAGCGTATCGGGCCCCAGCCGGCTCCCCCGCTCCGGGAGGGGGGAGGGGGAGGGAGGAGGGCCCGGCCCGGGCCGTGTCCCCCCACGCTCTTCTCCGAGGGGAGCCGCTCACCCACTCCCTGCTTGAAGGCTTCCACGGGCTGCGTCCCGGCGGTGCACTGGCACACGGTGTCCCTGGAGCTGTTGCAGCGCTGCCAGACCCGGCTCCCGCTTCCTGGGCAGCACGAGGGGAAGGGGCGTCAGTGCGGGGCTCCCTCTGCCCCCCGGGGCGGGCCCGGGCCGACAAGCTGCCCCCGGGCGCATTCCTGGCCTCGGAACTGAACGGAAGAGAACAGGGCCCGGGCCTCCTCTCCCTCCCCCAAGACCGTGGAAAGGGCCCGCCGGGAAGACCCGAGTTCAAAGGCAGCCGGCAAGTCCCTTCGCCTCTGCTGCCTCCATTTCCCCGGCTGTAGAATGGGGCTAAGAAGAGCTCCTCCTTCCGGGGCTGCTGTGAGCACCAAATGGCATCATAGCTGGAAAGGGCTTAGAGCTGGGTAGAGGCGGGCTCCCCAGGGCTCCCCAGGGCTCCCCAGTTCACTGTCCCTCCCACCGCTGGGACTGCTGGCTGGGATGGGCCTGCCACACCTTGCCCAGGCCCAGCACCACCACCACTCTACGGGGCAGCAGATGCAGGGGCATCCTGTGCTCCTCTCACTGACCACCCATGGAAGAGGTGCCCCTTGGGGACCCCTGATCTACACCCTGGCAGACCTGCCTTGCAGGGGTCCCCTCTGCCCCCTCTGGGAGGCTCCTCCACACCCCAGCAGAGGTCTATGCTCCAGGGGGCTCCCCGGCTCTGAGTGTGGGGGAGGGGGAGAAGGAAGAAGGGAAAGAGGAGGAGGGAGAGGAGGAAGAGGAGGAGAAAGAGGAGAAAGAGGAAGAGGAGGAAGGAGGAGGAGGAGGAAGGAAGAGGAAGAGGAAACAGGAGGAAGAGGAAGCAGGAGGAAGAGAAGGAAGGAGGAGGAAGAGGAGGAAGGAGGAGGAGGAAGGAAGAGGAAGAAGAAGCAGGAGGAAGAGAAGGAAGGAGGAGGAAGAAGAAGAGGAGGAAGGAGGAGGAAGGAAGAGGAAGCAGGAAGAAGAGGAAGCAGGAGGAAGAGAAGGAAGGAGGAGAAAAAGGAGGAAGGAGGAGGAAGAAGAAGCAGGAGGAAGAGAAGGAAGGAGGAGAAAGAGGAGGAAGGAGGAGAAGGAAGGGGAAGATGGGGAGAAGGCTTCTTCGGGCTTCCCTGTTGCCTCTCCCCCCTCTGTCTTCCTCCTTCCACGTGGCATGCCCTTCCACTCTCTCCCGCCTCGGGAGCCTCCCTCTAAAGACTGGACAGAGAACCACCTCCATGGAGCAGTCCTCCCTGACCTGAACTCTTAGTCCTGGGCATCTGGCAGTGGGGAAAGCCCAGGCTGGCCGTCACAGGACAGCCGATGCCCATGGGGCCACTTGCTCCCTGGAGATGGCCTCGGAGGCGCCCCTTTTCCCTGGGCCTCAGTTTGCCCATCTATAACAGATGTCGGCCCTGCCCCCTTTTCCATCTCCCTGGCTCCAACGTGGAATCCCTGGAGCCCCGTGCCGGGGGATGCCCGCTCTGGGCTCGTCTCTCCCAGAAGCCTCCGCACTCACGCCTGTCTCCGGCCCTCTCGGCCTCCCACGCTCCCGCGCGTTCCTGGGCCGTCTTCTCTCGGTAGCCTCCCGACGCCCCGGTGCCGGCTCAGGGGCTCCCCAGGCTCAGGGCAGCTCCTCCGGGTCTCTGCAGTTTCTCTCCCACCCCCGGGCAGGTCTTGCTTGGTGGCAGGGGGACAGAAGGGCGCTAGAAGGGATCCCCAGACGAGGCCCACCTCTTCCCCCTGGGCGGCCCCGACCTCTCTGGGGGTTCTTAAGCCCTCCCTTCCTTTGCGGCCCTGGAAGTCGTACTTGGCGTCTCTGAGACAAAAGGGAGGCCTTTGACAGTGTGGAGCATCGTCCCAGGCAGAGAGCGGGAAGGCCAGGCCAGGGGCGAAGCCACTTGCCCAGGGGAGTGAGGAAGAGCCTGAGGCCACGCTGGAACCCAGGCCCGCCCCCCTCTCCAGGCTGGGCTCTCTCCCCTGAGCCACCCAGCTGCTGCTGTCTTGTCTGTTTTGTCACGCGCTGACCAGAGGAGGTGAGCCTTTGTTCGGCTTGGACTGACTCCCGCTCAGCCTCTGCCCCCGCTATCTGCCCCCCAGAGCGGCTCATCGGACCGCCGTGACCCCAGAAGGCGAGAGTGGCCCGACGGCCACGCACTGGCGCCCTGCTTGGGCCTTTGGGTGCAGGAAGCCTCCTCACACCCTGCGCAGGGGATTGCCCAGGCATGAGGGAGGACAGAGCCAGAGCGGATCACCGGATCACTGGCGCTGTCCCAGGAGCCCGCGGCCGGCCAGAAACCGCCTTCCAGCCACAGCATCAGAGCACTGAGAGGGAGACGCAAGCTTAAAACAGGGGATGTCAGAGCCGGGAGAGACCTTAGAACAGGGGATGTCAGAGCCGGGAGGGGCCTTAGAACAGGGGATGTCAGAGCAGGGAGGGGCCTTAGAACAGGGGATGTCAGGGCCGGGAGGGGCCTTAGAACAGGGGATGTCAGGGCCAGGAGAGGCCTTAGAACAGGGGATGTCAGGGCCGGGAGAGACCTTAGAACAGGGGATGTCAGAGCAGGGAGGGGCCTTAGAACAGGGGATGTCAGGGCTGGGAGAGACCTTAGAACAGGGGATGTCAGGGCCAGGAGAGGCCTTAGAACAGGGGATGTCAGAGCAGGGAGAGGCCTTAGAACAGGGGATGTCAGGGCTGGGAGAGGCCTTAGAACAGGGGATGTCAGAGCAGGGAGAGACCTTAGAACAGGGGATGTCAGGGCCGGGAGGGGCCTTAGAACAGGGGATGTCAGGGCCAGGAGAGGCCTTAGAACAGGGGATGTCAGGGCTGGGAGAGGCCTTAGAACAGGGGATGTCAGGGCTGGGAGAGACCTTAGAACAGGGGATGTCAGGGCCAGGAGAGGCCTTAGAACAGGGGATGTCAGAGCAGGGAGAGGCCTTAGAACAGGGGATGTCAGGGCTGGGAGAGGCCTTAGAACAGGGGATGTCAGAGCAGGGAGAGACCTTAGAACAGGGGATGTCAGGGCCGGGAGGGGCCTTAGAACAGGGGATGTCAGGGCCAGGAGAGGCCTTAGAACAGGGGATGTCAGGGCTGGGAGAGGCCTTAGAACAGGGGATGTCAGGGCTGGGAGAGGCCTTAGAACAGGGGATGTCAGAGCAGGGAGAGACCTTAGAACAGGGGATGTCAGGGCTGGGAGAGACCTTAGAACAGGGGATGTCAGGGCCAGGAGAGGCCTTAGAACAGGGGATGTCAGAGCAGGGAGAGACCTTAGAACAGGGGATGTCAGGGCCGGGAGAGGCCTTAGAACAGGGGATGTCAGGGCTGGGAGAGGCCTTAGAACAGGGGATGTCAGAGCAGGGAGAGACCTTAGAACAGGGGATGTCAGGGCTGGGAGAGGCCTTAGAACAGGGGATGTCAGGGCCGGGAGAGGCCTTAGAACAGGGGATGTCAGAGCAGGGAGGGGCCTTAGAACAGGGGATGTCAGAGCAGGGAGAGACCTTAGAACAGGGGATGTCAGGGCCGGGAGAGGCCTTAGAACAGGGGATGTCAGAGCCGGGAGAGGCCTTAGAACAGGGGATGTCAGGGCCGGGAGGGGCCTTAGAACAGGGGATGTCAGAGTTAGGAGGGCCCTAGAACAGGGAACATCAGAGCTAGAAGCAGCCTCAGAACCCAGGATGTCAGAATTGGAAGACTTCGGAATGGGGGGAGGCCCGTTACGACACCCTCTTTGGGAAGACCAGGGGGTGCCCACGACGTTGCTTCCAGCGGTTGGCGGGAGGGATGGAGGGGGCAGCTCTGGGCAGGAAGAAGCGGTCGTGCCAGCCTTGGGGTCCAGTGAGGCCGAGTCTGGTCTAAGAGCCCCAGACTCCATTTGCTGCCCTTCTGGGGAGGCCCCGAGCGGCTGCGGGAGGCAGGGGAGGCCTCGGCCACGGGAGCTGTGAGGGAGGTGCCTACAGGCCAAGGCAGGCCTCGGGGAAAGCGAGGGACCCCAGAGGCGGCCCGGGAGGGAGGCGGCAGGGAGGGGAGGAGGCTCCAGCTCTCACCGACGTTGCACTTAGTGCAGGGATTGCAGGAGTAGTAGATGCGACCCTCGCTGAAGAAGCCTTCCTCGCAGCGTTGGCACTGAGTGTCTTCTTTGTTGGTGCAGCGCTTCACCATCCCAAAACCTGCGGTGGGGCCGAGGGGAGCCAGCGTGAGCTTTGCTCTGTCGCCCAATCCCCAGGGCAGCGCCTCATCTTCGCAATCCCCTCCCTCCACCCCCAACTGCCCATCCTGCCCTCGCCAAACAGGGCTTCTGGCGATTTCCCCAAGTGAGATGCGCCATCTACCACCTCCACACCTTTGCACTAGTCAGCCCCTGAGCCTGGGGAACAGTTCTCTCATCTTTGCTCCTCAGAACCTTTGTCTTCCTTCTAGGCTCAGCTCAGGTGTCACCTCTCCCAGGAAGCCCTCCCTGAGGCCCAAGCTGCTGATCCTATGCCCTGCTCAGGGAATGCTCTTCTTCTGGGGCCAGCCTTACAGACTAAAATGCATTAAGAACCTATCATGGGGGGTGGAGGTGGCTTAGTCGATGGAGAGCCAGGCCTAGAGATGTGGGGTCCTGGGTTCGAATGTGGCCTCAGACACGTCCCAGCTGGGGGACCCTGGGCAAGTCCCTTCACCCCCATGGCCTAGCCTTTACGGCTCTTCTGCCTTGGAATTGATACCCAGCATTAATTCTAAGATGGAAGGGGAGGGCCTTTAAAAAACAAAACAAAACAGGAATTACTTAGAGGCTGGCAGTCTAGTATCATGGATGTAGCCAGTGGCATGGTGGAGTCAGGAAGGCCTGAGTTCAAATCCTGCCTCAGACACTTACTAGCTTTATGACCCTGGACAAGTCATTTAACCTCTGTCTGCCTCAGTTTCCCCTGTACAATGGCTCCTACCTTCCAGTTCTGTTGGGAGGATCAAATGAGCTATTTGTAAAGTGCTTAGCACAGTGCCTGACACATAGTAGGTGCTATAGAAATGCCCTGTTGTGGAAACACTGCTAGCCTTGAGCTCAAGTCCCAGCTCTGACACTAGTCTGAGCCTCAATGATCTCATCTGCAAAATGGGGGTGAGGATGACTCCTGCAGCCCCAGAAGGCTGGATTCCGATCTCCCGGGGCAGTACTGGTGGGAAATGACTAGTGAAGCCCAAGAAGCCGCCCTTGTCAGCATCCCACCCAGGATGAAGGGTGGGAGGGCTTGGGACAGACAGGAGGTTGGCCTTCATCAGGAAGGTCTGGATGGTTTTCTCTGACTATGAGGTCCTTGAGTCCATCCCGAAGGACAGAGAGCTCAGCCCACCTGGCACAAATGGTGGCTCCTGCCTAAGGGTCTCGGGCACAATTCCAACCCAGGTCTTTGGCCTCGAGGCTCACCATGGGTCCTTCAGCGGAGTGTAAGCTTCTCGAGGGCAGGGACTGCTTCCCCTCTGGCTTCCGATCCCCAGCATGTAGCATGGTGCCCGGCACTAACTGTTGAATATTGTGGTTGGAGTCTAATATCTGAGCCAGATCCCAGGGAGGCCGGGTACCCCTGAGGTTTACTGCAGCCACCCCCAGGCTTGTCTCCTCCAGGCAGGCAAGCTCACCTCCCCACACATAGCCCTGGGCCCATGGGCACACACTGTCCCTCTCCTGGCCCTAGAAAGGAGGGGTGTGGGAGGACTCCCTGCCGCAGGGTCTTGCTGGGGCAACAGTGACTTGGATGGGACCTCCACAACCCCAGTTAAGGACCCTTTAACTCTGATCTGCCGATTCCAAGAGCATTACCCCCAGGACCCAAGGTTGGAGGGGGGCGTGCCTAAGGACCACAGCTCTCATACAGAGATGCCAAGGAGGCACAGTGCCTTCAAAGGGAGTGAAGCTGTCCCTCTGCCTCCAGGATGCTCCAGAAGGTGCCATCCCCAGCTATAGCCCTGCTGGGTTTGTACCCCAAAGAGATAATAAGGAAAAAGACTTGTACAAGACTATTCATAGCTGCGCTCTTTGTGGTGGCCAAAAACTGGAAACTGAGGGGATGCCCTTCAATTGGAGAATGGCTGAACAAATTGTGGTATCTGTTGGTGATGGAATACTATTGTGCTCAAAGGAATAATAAACTGGAGGGATTCCACGTGAACTGGAACAACCTCCAGGAATTGATGCAGAGCAAGAGGAGCAGAACCAGGAGAACATTGTACACAGAGATGGATACATTGTGGTACAATTGAATGTAACTGACTTCTCTACTAGCAGCAATGCAATGACTCAGTACAATTCTGAAGGACTTATGAGAAAGATGCTATCCACATCCAGAGGAAGAACTGTGGGAGCGGAAACAGAAAAAAAAAAAAACCTGCTTGATCACATGGGTCGCTGGGGCTATGATTGGTGATGGAGATTCTAAATGATCACCCTGGTGTAAATGTTAATATGGAAATAGTTCTTGGTCAGTGACACATGTAAAACCCAGTGGAAATGCTCATTGGTTACAGGGGGGGAGGGGGGAGGAGGGAAGGTAAAGAACATGAATCTTGTAACCATGGAAATTAATTAATTAAATAAATTAAATAAAAAATTTCAAATTAAAAAAAAAAAGCCAGAAGATGCCATCCCCTGCTCATACTCTACCCCTTCCAGCAGACTGCAGCCAAACCCAGGACCAGGGAAAGGAGACTTGCCCCAGGGACAACACAAGTCACCCCCCCAAGCCCAATCAGTTGTCAAGTCATGCCATTTCTACATTCCTAATATCTCTCAAATATACCCTCTTCCCTCCTCTTGCCTTCCCACTCCCCTGGTCCACACCTTTGTCACTTCACATCTGTCTGGACTAATTTTTTTAAACTGATAACCTGTCTTAGAATCAATATTAAGTTTCTATAATAAGGCAGAAGAGTGGTAAGGGCCAGGCAATGGGGGTTAAGTGACTTGCCCAGGGTCACACAGATAGGCAGTGTCTGAGATCGGATTTGAACCCAGGACCTCCCATCTGTAGGCTCAGTGCTCTATCCACGGAGCCACCTGATCACCCCCTCTCCCTACCTTTTCAGACTTACACCTTAGTCCATTCATACATTTTGTGAAGCAGTGAGCCTGGACTCATTGCTCTTTCTCCTGATTCCATCCCTCAACTCCCTGCCTTTCCCTTGGCTGAACCCAGTGCCTGGAATGCTCTCCCTCCTCCTGGCTTCCTTTAAGTCTCAGCTAAAATTCCATCTTCAGCAGGAAGCCTTTTCTGGATCTCCTCAGAGTTCCTTTCCTCTGAGACTACATCTGTCTACGTCTTGTCTGTACATAGTTGGTGGTATGTTGCCTCCCTGCTTAGACTGGGGGGTCTGTGAGAGCAGGGACTGTTTTTGACCTTTCTCTGGACCCCCTTCCCCTATGTCCGTGCCTGGCACCTAGTCTACGCCTCACACAGGCATAACACAGGTTACGAAGTCGATAGAGCTCTGGGTCTGGAATCAGGAAGACCTGACCTGAAATCCAACCGGCAAACCTGTCGCCCTCTGTCTCCCCAACTGTAAAATGGGCATCACAATAACATCTGCCTCTCTGAGTTGTTTTGGGGACCAAATGAACCCTTCCTAAAGCACTTGGCGCAGTGCCAGACGTTCGTTAGATGCTTGTTCTCGTCCTGACTTTTCCCCTCAATCCCCTGCTTCCCGGGCTGGTTCAGAGTCCAGGAATCCTCGTCTGCTCTTTCCTGCCTGTGTAACCTTTCACCTCCCGGGGCCTCGGTTCCTTCCTCTTTGATTAGTTGACCTGAGAGGTCCCTTCCAGTTTTAGCCCTTTCGTGCCCACCCCCTGGTGCCGTGCCCTGGTGGCTTTCCTCTTCCCCAGTCCCCGGGGGTGCCTCCCATCCCAGGACTCACCAGGCTGACAATATTGGCAGCACTTGCCCCCTAAGGAGTAGGTATTCTTGTCACATTGGTTCAGAGAGGCCAGACGCAGCTGGGCAGCAAGGAGGAAGAGGAGTGCCAGAGGCCTCCAGGGGTACTGGTGCCAGCTCATCATCTTCCTGCCTCCCTCTGGGACGCGGCCTCTGCACTGAGGGCCCCGGGCGCCTGAGGTCCTTCCTCCCCCACAGGGGAAAGCCCCTTTCAGCGGATGCTGAGGTTGTCAGTTGTGTTTTTCATAGAATCACAGAATCTCAGTTGGATCCACCTTCGAGGCCCCTACTACAATCTGTACCTGGAAACAGCAGACTCTGCCACGATGGGAAGAGTCTCGACGAGTCCTCTGCCTCTGCTTGAAGACGGATGTGAGGAGGGTGAGGAAGACCTCCCTGACATGAAGCTTAAATTGGCTTCTCTGGGAGGCCTTCCACTGTTCCCCCTCCTGGACCCTTCCGGGTGTCACGTGCGCCCCACCCTCTACCCCCAACCTTTTCTTCCCCAGTTCCCTCAACCTGCCTTCGTGGTGTGAACTTGAGACCCTTCAACCATTTACAAACCTCGTGCATTAAATATGGAGCAGAATACTTCTGGGGTGGTCTGATCAAGGTGGACTTGAGTATTAGACTCTTGTTTCCCTATTCCTGGACACTCTATGCCTCTTTTTCTTTTTAAACCTTTAAAAAAAACCCTAAGACAGAAGAATAAGGGCTGGGCAACTGGGGTCAAGTGACTTGCCCAGGGTCACACAGCTAGATCAGATTTAAATCTAGGTCCTCTCAACTCCAGGTCTGGTGCTCTACCCACACTGTGCCTCTTCCAGGTAGCCTGAGGAAGTATCTGCTTTCTCAGCTGCCATATCAAATGATTGATTCCCATGGATGGCGATGGTCTACCAAGCCCTGTCAACATTCTGTCATTGAAGGCCAAGCAAAATGTCCTTCAGTTCCTTAGCCTCAATGGACCCCTAATCTCGAGACCCGGAAAGCATCCTTGGGGTCCATCCAGTCCAACCCATATTTGGCCAGGAACCCTTTCTGGGTCCCAACAAGGGGCTGCCCAATCTCTGCGTGAGGACCTCTAGGGAGGGAAGAGTTCCACCTCCTAAAGCAGCCCACCCCCGTTTGGATAGCTCTAGCTGTTAGAAAGTCTTTGTCTTTGCTTTAAGAAAAAGGATCTATTTGGACAAAAATACCGACAGCAGTTCCTTTTGGACCCGGAAACTGAGGGAACGTCCACCAATTGGGAAGTGGCTGAGTACACTGTGTAGAGGATGGCGATGGAATATTCTTGTGCTGTATAAGAAAGGACGAGCAGCACGATTCCTGGAAAGACTTCTATGAACTGATACAAAGTGAAGTGGGCAGAACCAGGAGAGCCATATCGGATGAAAAACAACTGCGAATGACTAAGCTCTTCTCCGCAATACAGGGATCCACGCCAATCCCAAAGGGCTTCTGATGAAAAATGCCACCCGCCTCCGGAGAAAGGACTCATGGAGTTTAAATGCCACAGAACATGCTATATTTAACTTTCTTTCTTCCTTTTTTTCTGTTTCGGTACCTGTCTATAAAATGACTAATGTGGAAAAATGTTTTACATGACTGCACATGTCAAATCTGTATCAGATTGCTTATCATCTTAGGGAAGAGGCAGGGAGGAAGGGAGAGAATGTAGAACTCAGAATGTGTTTTAAGTTTATTTATTTAATTCATTAACTTAGAATATTTTTCCATGGTTACGTGATTCATGTTCTTTCCCTCCCCTCCCACCAATCCCTTCCCATAGCCAACACGCAATTCCACTGGGTTTCACATGTGTCATTGATCAAGATCTATTTCCATATTATTGATAATAATTGCACTAGGGTGACCATTTAGAAGAACCCAGAATTTTAAAAAAAGTAATGTTAAACTTAACCCCTTTGCCTAGCCCTGACCACTCTTCTGCCTTGGAACCAATACACAGTATTGAAGGTGAGGGTTTAAAAATAAATAAATAAAAATAAAAATAATGTTAAAATTGTTTTTACAGGCAATTGGGGGAAATATTATTATTATTTTTAAAAACCCTTACCATCTGTTTTGGAGTCAATACTGTGTATTGGCTCCAAGGTAGAAGAGTGGTAAGGGCTAGGCAAAGAGGGTTAAGTGACTTGCCCAGGGTCACACAGCTAGGAAGTGTCTGAGGCCAGATTTGAACCCAGGACCTCCCATCTCTAGGCCTGACTAAAAATATTATTTTTGAAATGTTTTCCCCCTGATATCAGGCCTAAATTGGGCACCCTGAAATTTTTATCCACCACAGGACTATAAAATTTAGAACTGAGAGGAGAGTCAAATCATCTGGCCCAATCATTCCCAATCTGTAGGTCATAAATCCCCTGGGGGGTTGTGCTGTCATCGCAAGGGATCACAGAAGGGAGATTGGGGGGTCACTGTCATCCCTTTTCATTTTATGGAGGCTTTTCTAAACTTCCCTGCTTCTATTAGGGGTACCATTGCCCAAGGGTTCAAGACTTAGGACTCTTCCCCCACTGACATCCAATCAGTTGCTAAGTCTGGCTGATTCTTTCTCCACGTCAATTCTCTTCACTCATGAAGCCTCTACCCCAATTAGTAAGCTCGTGTCTCCCTCAGAAACCTTCTCATTGGCCTCCCTGCTTCCAGGCTCTCCCCTGTCCCAGCCAGTATCCACACAGCCACCACACTTAACCAGAAGTTCAAGTCTGGCTCCAATACCAATTTCTTGGGCATTTCAAGCCTGTCCCGATTGGGCTCGGACCTATCTTTCCAGACTCGTTCTACGTTATGAACTGTACCACCCAGCCAAGCCAACTTCCTTGATGCTGCCTCTAAACCAGATTCTCGTCCTGTGATTTTTCCTCTGTGTCTGGAACCAACATAACACAGAACCCGAGTGGGAAGGACCTTGGGGACCATTTCATCCAAGCAGTGCTTGGGCAAGAAATCCCTTCTACAGATACTCAGTGTGAAACGGGGAGCCCAATAGATCTAAGGCAGTCTCTTCAAATCAGCCATTTGATTAAAGTGCCAGGAATTGTGCTAAGCCCTGAGGATATACAGAAAACTAAACGAGAGTGCCTGATCTCAAGGAACTCTGTCTTATGGAGGAAACTATATCTATATACGCGTATGTACAAACACACGTTACACGGGATAATTGGATATAATCAACAGAGGAAAGGCACTGAATTCTGCTTTGGCACGGTCTGTTAAGAGGCTTGTCCTGTCCCTCAGGTCCGTTTAATCCTTCTTCCAAAGATCTGAAGGCTCTCAGGTCCATACATGGAGAGATCCTGTCCACCCCGCACTCTCTTCCCTCTAACAACCTTCTCTTTTCTACTCTAAACACCTCTAGTTTCTTCGAGGAAACGCCACCATACTGTGTGGCCTCAAAGCCTTTTACCATCCTGGTCCCTCTCAAACTTAACAAGATCCTTCCTTGCTCAAAATGAACACAACACTGCTAACGTGGTCCAGGTAGGACAAAGGACAACAAACTGGACGGGAAACTTCCTAGTTCTGGGCACTTGACGTCTCGGTATAGTTTAAGGTCACACTTGTTTTTTTGGGGAGCCCATCACATGTTGACTCATATTGAGCTCATTAAAATCCCCAGAACATTTTCTACAGAAACTAGAAATTCTCCACCCTTCCCCACATTGTGCATTGGTGAACTTCGGCTTGGCTACAGGTGCTATTTGGGTCTTTCCTGAGGTCCTCTCTACATTTATGGGTGCCTTGACCCCAAATATCACTTCACATCAACTCTGTATGTATCTGGAGTCGTGTGGTCTTATCCCCCAGAATCCAGATGGGAGTGTTCAAGGAGGGCTTCACCATGACTCAAAGGTAGACGTGACGAGGCACCCAGCTCAGCCCCATCATTCTACTGAAGAAAGGGAGACCCCTTTCCAGCCCCCAACACAAAATAGGTGATTTGCCCAAAGTGCCAAACAAATGAAAGGAAAAGCATTTGGGGACACAGTACAAAAAAGGGTGAGGTTGAGAGTTAGACGTGTCAAGTAGAACTCTGCAACCTACAAGTCATAGCTTCAAACTTTTTTTGATTTGTTGCTTTGAATCGGGACACATCACCCTTTCCCTACATCTCTTCCATTCACCAGAGGCGGGGGGGGGGGGGGGGGGAAGCATCTGCTTTGAGAAGTCTTGGAAGAGTTCCATCCCACATCAGGTACACCGTAAAATCAGGTTCTCTCTCATCACTGGGTCAATATGAAGTTGCTCTTCAGGGAGCTAGGATAGAGTACCAGGTCTGGCGTCGGGAAGACCTGGGTTCAAATGTGGCCTCCAATACTTTCTAGCTATGTGACCTTGGGCAAGTCACTGAATCCCGAATGACTAGCTCTTAACTGAAACTAAGACGGAGGTAAACGTTTTTATTGATTTTATGTTTTCTTAACCCTTATCTTGTCTTATAATCAATACTGTATATTGTCTCCAAGCCTGGCTCTCAATCCACTGAGCCACCTAGCTACCCCTTAGGGAAAGGTTTTTAAATAAATAGCTTGTTGCTTCTCAAACCCTTCAAGAGAGCAAGTCACCGAACATCACCAATCGTCTCTTCTTCCTTTGCCCCTTACTAAAGGAATATTTATTTTTTATGGTTTTTCTTAGTTGAGATTTTTAATTTCTTAATTGAAAATTTTTATTTAATTAATTAATTTAGAATATTTTCCCCTGGCTCCATGATTCCTTTCTTTCCCTCCCCTCCTGCCCTTCCCCCGTAGCCAACGCACAATTCCACGGGGTTTTACATGTATCATGGATCCAGACCAGGAATATTTGAAATTGGAGATGGGAGACTTGATGAGTCCATCAGCTCAATATAGTTTGGTGGATTTTCATGGGACGTTGTAAGTGTTTTGAGCCACAAGCATTGGCGCCATTTCCTCTTGTCTGTCCTGGGGGGTTGGAATTTGAAGCCAGGTCCCTTTGGGGTTCCGGAGAGGAGAGCTCCCCACTCACTCAGTGGCCATCTCCCTTCTCTGGGAGGCTTCCTTTCTTCTCTCTTAACTTAGTTGCCAAGAATCAGCCTTGTCATCCAGGAAAAGTGCAGACAAGGAAAGCAGTTGAGTTTTTTAGAACTACCCGGGGTCAGGGTAGAACAGCATCATTTGCTCAGCTCTGGAGGGATCTGTGGTCTGCCCATTGCCTTTCTGGCCCATTCCAGGGCAAATAGCTTCTAACCTTCTCATGACCAAAAAACCGTTTCTTGAGCTCAATGTTGGGTTGTTTCCTGAAGGGTAGACTTGGGATGCCATGCCAACCGCTTCAGTGTTTCCGTGAGTAACATGAGTGTATCACTGGAATTACAATTGGGAAATGGAGGGAAGCCAGGTGGATCAGTGGATAGAGAGGGAGGTCCTGGGTTCCAATCTGGCCTCAGACCCTTCCTAGGTGAGTGACCCTGGGCAAGTCACTTCACCCCCACTGCCCAGCCCTTACTGCTCTTCTGCCTTAGAACCAATACACAGTATTGATTCTAAGATGGAAGGTCAGGGTTTAAAAACACAGTTATTGGGAAATGGCACAAAAATAGAATATATACACAAACGTGATATAATATACATTATATATTATATTATATATACATCATATTTAAATCATATGGTATATTTCCTATATACATGAATAGTGTAAAACGATTAAACACGGAAGGATTTGGATCTTTTTTGCTTACCTGATCTTATTTCTGGAGGGCAATAAATCTCACTTCTCTTTTTAATCTTTCTCCTTAGATTTATTATTATTTTATAGATTTAGAGCTATATGCAGCCTCAGAGGCCTTCGAGTTCAATACTCCGTCCCTCTGTTTACAGATGGGGAAACCGGGACATAGAGTGTTAACTAACTTGCTGAAGGTCACACAGGAACTGAGATGGCAGAGCTGGAATCCGAACGCAGATCGAGACCTCTTTTGTCTTTCTCTGTATGTCCAGGGCTTAGCCCGATGCCTGGCACATAGGAGGCTGTTAATAAATTCTTGCTAAGTCTCTTTCCGAATCCAGCCCCCTTTCACAGCTCCAGGCTGCCTCTGGAGCGGGGATGGTTTCATTCTTCGTTCTTATATCCCCGGGGCCATGATGGTGAGCATGGAACAAGAATGGAGTTAGCAGTCGGGCTCATTTCTCAGGACCATTTAAAAATATACATATATGTGTAGATAGTTTTTATTTTTCCCAATTACATGTAATAATTTTTAACATGTTTTCCAAATTACGAGATCCAAATTCTCTCCCTCCCACCCTCTGCTTTGACAAGCAATTTAATCTGTTACACATGTACAATCATGCAAAATAGATTTCCATATTGGTCACGTTGGGAGAGACTCTCGAACAAAACCAAAACCCCAAAATAAAAACACACACGAATAAAATAAAGTAAAAGCAGTCGGCTTCGATCTGTGTTCCGACTCTATCTGTTGTCTCGGGAGGCCGATGGCATTTTTTATCCCGAGTCCTTCCATTGTCTTGGACCATCATATGGTCGAGAAGAACCAAGTGTCGGATTGTTTTCTATCACTAGACAAGTAAAAGCAACTCAGGGTTCCCGAATTGGAAGCGTGAGCTCCTGTGATGAACTTCTTTCCAGAAAATGGAGCCGTCAAAGGAAGAGTCTTCAGGGCGTAGCCCCGGGGCGCAGGAAAGGGTCCGCCATAAAGTCGGAGGCAACCAGCTGGGAAGCTGGTCAGGAAAGGCCAAGGAGAGTCCTGATGTGATCTTATGAGGGAGGGATGAGTGAGCACAACTGGTCCCTCGCGAGAATCCCAGCCTTCTTTAAGTGCCAAGAGCAGCCAATGGCTAACGGCTCAGTGAGTGTAAGCATGGCGACCATTCCCAGAGGAGTCTACCTAACGGCCCATAGAGCCAATGGGAAGGTCTCCTTCTCAGGCAGGGGTTTGCTTCCCTCCAAATGGAAACCAGGCTGGTTTGGCCTCAGGCTACACACACAGAGCAATTTGAAGAAAAAGAAAATATTATAATTGGACGAATGAGGGAAGGCTGACCCCTGAGTTGAGCCTTGACCAAAGAAAAAGATTTCCTAATACGGAGGTGACAAAGAGAGGGTGTCGTAGGGATAGAGACAGTTTGGGGGACCCCAGGCACATGCCTTGGAACAGTGGATTCTGGGAGTTCCTGTATTTCGTCTTGATCACTTCGGAGTAGCAACTTTGCTTCTGCCTGCCTCATTTTTTTCGTCTGTAACAAGAAGATAATAGCTCTTATCTCATAGGGTTATGAGGATCAAATGAGATATATAGTGTTGTTTTTTAAACCCTGATCTTCCATCTTAGAATCAGTATGATGTTTTGGTTCCAAGGGCCAGGCAATGGGGGTCACACTGCTAGGAAGTGTCAGAGGCCGGAGTTGAACCCAGGACCTCCTGTCTCTAGGCCTGGCTCCCTAGCCACAGAGCCTCCTAGCCGCCCTCTTGAAGAGTGTTTTAAATGTTAATAAGATAATAAATGTCATTAAATGCCATTCTGTCAAATTGATGGTCCTGTTGCTCGAGTTCAGAGGCCCGTTATTTTTTCCTTGATGTCACTGCTGACCGTGCTGAGACACTCCAGGATGTGGGGGGGGGGGGGGTGGAGAGGGGAGAGGAACAACGATAAGCATGTTGTACCTTCGTATATGCCATTTTAAAAAACCCAACTGAAAAAAATAACACTCTTTTCTTCCCTAGTTCCATCCCTGGTTGTGTTTTTCTCTTTTTTTCCCCTCCACTGAGAGCTGCTGGAAATCCCCGTTCCCTCCCCAGGCCGAAGCAGCTTCAGGTGAAGGGAAATCAGCCTCTCGATCTCTAAACCCCAGCCTAGGCAAACTTCCCGTGGTTCCGTTTTGGCGTTGGGACTCGATTTCACAGCTGGGGTCTGCCTAACCCAGGTGGTCTGTGGGCCTGACACACAATAAACTCGGTGGCAGGTTGTTGGTGAGGGTGCAAGGACGGTGGATGGGATGCAGGGGGTGGAAGCGATGACTAAGTATGTGGTACCTGCTGGGCACAGGTGCTAAACAGGGGGGCACTGATGGTGAAGAGGAGGCTGAGAGTCGTCACACTGCTAAGTGACCGTGCTCCTCTCTCTCTGTGTCTCTCCCTCTCCTTCTCTCTCCCTCTCTTCTCTTTCTCTCTCCCTCCCTTCCTTTCTCTCCCTCTCCTCTTCCTATCTTTCTCTTTCTCTCCCTCTCTCTCCTTTTCTCTCCTCTCTCCCTCTCCTTCTGTCTCTCCCTCTCCTTCTCTCTCATTCTCCTCTCTCTCTCTCTCTCCTTCTCTCTCCCTCTCTTCCTCTCTCCTCTCTTCCTCTGTCTGTCTCTCTTTCTGCAGGGTTCAGGGTGACTGGCTTAAGGTCACCCAGCTAGGAAGAGTCTGAAGCCAGATTGGAACCCAAGTTCTCCTGACTCCGGGTCTCACTCTCTCGTTATCAATGGCTTAAAGGCGGAGATAACACAAATCTGGAGGTGGGGGACAGGGCTGGGACAGCTAGCACGATGGATGCCGGAATCAGGATTCAAGAAGATCCTTCAAGGCTAGTGCATTGGGTTGAATGGATGAAATTCGGCAGGAAGGAAGAAGAGAGGCATTCGTTAAGTCCCTGCGAGGTGCCAGGCACTGTACTAAACGCCTGCAGATGTCTCCTTGGAGCCTCGCCATAGCCCCTGCAGGAAGGTGCCAGGGCCACACTCTTCACATTACGAGATTAAGTTAGAGGTGAAGTGATTTATTTACCCAGCGCCCCACAGCCAGCATGTGCCCGAGGCCAGATTTGATCTTAGGTCTTCCTGACTCTGGGCCCGCTGCTCTAACCACTGTACCACGAAGAAAGCCAGTGTGCTGCAGCCTGGTTCTGAGGAGAGAACGTAAGCAGTCTCACAATCATCTCCCATCCCAGAAACTGCGCAGGGCGCAATCAATCAGCAAACTTGAGAATTTTTATTCTGTTCACATTTCTATTATCAGGGCTGATGGTTTGCTTCCAGAAAGGCCTCTTTTCCCCTGTGTGAAAATCACATACTCTCTCACAAAATTTATCCTGGAGTCTGTCAGAGACTAAAGTTCTATAGCAATCAAGACGTAGAAAGACAGAAGCAATCCAAGCACTGGACCATGGCAGGCGGGTGGCTCAGTGGATGGAGAGCCAGGGCTGAGTTAGGAAGTCCTGGGTTCAAATCTGCCTTCAGATACTCCCTAGCTATGACCCTAGGCAAGTCACCTACCCCCTTTGCCTAGTCCTTGCCCTTCTATCTTTAAGAGTTGTTCTAGGACAAAAAGGAAGGACTTAAAAACAAAACGGAACCATGGTTCTTTGCTGTGTCCAACGGTCTGGAGCTATGTAGCGTTCACACCCGGAACCTTCAACGGCCTAGTCATTACATTAATATTAGCAAAAACTGAAGCTTGACCTTAAAGCCCTTTCAAAGGCTGGGCTTAAAGTCCCCTGCAGGGACACAGTTTTCCTCTTGTCTATTTTGATTCCAACTCTACCTTACTCACAATTAGGTATACCACAAGCATTGACTTGGAGGGCTGTGGACAGCAGGGAGATTCTAGCTTGGTGATATTTAATGCCAGTTAGAGACGGGGAAACACTGTCCCAGAGAGCACTTTGGAAAGCCCTACTGAGAGAAAAGGCAAGAATTTCCATGGAACGGACGCCCAGCCACAATCACCAACTCACATCTACAATGGGAAATCGGTCGGCAGTGGATGAAGCAAACTTGAAGATATTTTCCCAACCCTGAAATTTGCCTCCTTCTAAAGAGCCTGATAAAGAGCATCCCAAGTTGGGAAGGTTCTCCCTTGATTCCCCCAAGACTCGACGGAGGCAGGGATTAGACGATTTATCTCTAGCGTACAGAGACTGTTTCATGTGAGATACTGCGGGCAAGGGCTCCTGGAGTGGAGGATCCTCCCTGCATGACTCTGGCCAGGTCCCTTTGCCTCTTGGGCTCCCAATTCCTCATCTGTAAAATAAAAGGGGTTGGAGCCAGGGTCGAGCCCACTGCCTCCTCTAACCTGGACTCCCGAGTACTAGTCTCAGCAATGGGCTAATGCTACAGACTTCTCACAGACAGTAGTTTTAACTGAATGAAGTGGATGGAAGCTGCTGACAAATGACAAGTCCTTAACCTGGAGTCTGTGAACTTTAAAAAATAAAAACATTTTAAACCCTTCCCTTCCATCTTAGAATCACTCTTATGTATTGGTTCTAAGCAGAAGAGCAGTAACGGCTAGGCAGTGGGGGTTAAGTATCTTGCCCAGGATCACACAGCTAGGAAGTGCTGGAGGTCTGATCTGAACCCAGAACCTACGATCTCCAGCCCTGAGGCTCTATCCACAGAGCCACTTAGCTGACACCCCAAAAATAAATATTTTGATTGGTTAGCTTTGTAAAAAAACAAAAATAGGCAGCATGACTGAAACTTCTATCCAAGGACAAATAGTAAAACAGGTCTCTCACTTTGTCCCAGGGGAAGTCCAGTTTCACCGATTGCTTGTGGTTATCAGAGCATGATCCTGGGAGGAGTCTTAACCTGCACAGACCAAACACAATGGCTGATAAGCCAAAAGAAAGTTCCATGTGATATGTTCTCATGTGTGTAATATGCACACACAGATATGCATGCTATGGAGGCATGTACATACATGCATATTAAAACCCTTTTGGGGAGCCCTAGATACTTACCAATGCAAGAAGTCACCTCTCCAGGGCCAATGCTGCCCAGGCTAAGGCTCTAGGCCTGTATTGGCAAACCTACGGCACATGTGCTGGAGGGGGCTGCTTCCCTCCCCCTCTCTACTTGCACCTGAGGACATTTCTCACATGACCCACCCCTTTGCCCAGCAGCCCAATGGGAGCATTTCTTCCCTCCCCTGTCTGGGGTGTGGCAAGGGGCTCACATGTGGTGTGCGGGTTGCAGTTTGGGCACTTGGTCTCTAAAAGGTTCGTCATCACTGCTCTAGACTATGAATCATGGTGCACAAAGGACTTAAAATAACCCAGATGGATGCAGGCTGCAAAGGAGCTGGCTGAAGCACCATGTCATCAAGGAGTTCTTACACAAAACTGATAAGAAGGAATGGAAAAAAATCAATCACATCCCAAGGAGACAACAACTAGAGGGCTGGACATTGCATGCTTGAACAGGAGGCTCAACAATGAGCCCCCAAGAGATGAGAAAGAGCAGGGAAGACTTACAGGAAAGCGTGGCTAAGAGTAGCACTAGATGAGACAAGGCATGTGTGTTGGGATGGAAGGAGCACCATCACCAGAGAAATTCTGGCTATGTCAGTATCTTCGCATCGGGTTAACCCTCCCAATTCTGTGCTGCTCAGACACGGTGCCTGGCCCACAGCAGGCTGAGAGATGCCCATCAATAGGGGTGGCAAGGAGGCTAAGGAGCCAGGCTTGGCACAGAAATAGCTGAAGCAGCAGTGTCTACTTGCTAGATATGCTGTGCCCAGTTGAGGATTGGCAGATGATCTTGCTCTGCAGTGCCAGAGGGTACATGTGGGCCGTTCTGCTGGTGAAATGCTTTGAGAGTCGATGTACAATGAACAGAATTACTGAAGGGCAGGGGAGTCTCTCAGACTTCATTGTGGAAACCTTCCCCCAACCCTGCCCTCTCAACACACACCTCTGCATGAGGTCCAAAATAATGACTCATCACTTCCTTGAGCAAACTAGTTCATTGCTCCATGAGGTCAAAGGTACTCTTTGGAGTTTTCTGACTCCATGAACCAAATCTGCTCTCTCCTACCTCCTTGCAAAGAGCCTCACAGAGTGTGGAGACCAGGAGGCAGTGGTGACCACAGAGGAGTGTATTGGGGGGTGGGGGGTGTTGGAAGAGAGCCATTTTTTGCCATAGGAATAGTAGAAATGAATCCTTAAGCAAAGCTGCTGGAAGGAGACCAGCAAGTTCTTGGCCATTTCCTTCCCAAGGTGGCAGCCAGTTTGGTACAAGAGAAAGAGGAACTCACTTCGGGGTCTACCTCTGGCATTTGCTGCCTGTGTGATGTTGGACAAGTCACTTCCAAACCTGCTACTCTCATGTCCTTTCAATAAGTACACCAAATCAAGCTTTCTGAGGCGATTTTTAATAAATCTGAAAAACAAAACTGCCACTGGGACAAATTAATGTAATGGGAAGGGCAGGGGAGGCCCAATACAAATATAAGTGTCTCAAAGCAATCCAGTGAATCTGTTCCAAAAGAGACGTCTTCATCATTGGGGCAACAAGAAGGAAAAGCCTGTCCCTTTAAAATGAGCCCTGCAGCACACTCTGGCTCAGTCACCCCCAAGTATGCCCTGAGGAATACTCCAGAAAACATAAAACAGTGGAAGTCATGCTGCTCTTGTCAAATTAAGGTCCTCTCCCCTGGAGGATTCTAAGGATCAACTCATTCCAAGGCAGCTACAGTGAACTTTTGCGCAAGTCCTTTTCACGTGGTTCCAGGGGAGGCCGTGAAGCTCAGGCCTGAGGCCTCCCTGGCCCTCCACACCATGGGGTGTCCTGAGAGCACTTGGTGGACTGACCTGGGCTACTGATACGGAGTTGTGAAGGCCCATCCCTGTCCTTCTTTCTTCAAAAGGCCATTGTTGGCTCCATTCTAAGCCACGCCAGCCCCTTGCCACCTCCAGGCCCACTCAGCTGTCTCACAGGAGTCAGAGGAGGGGTCTGCTTGAGAAGATGGGGGCTGGTGGCTCTGGGAACACCATTCCAAGTGGTTGTTCACTGCTGACCCAGGAGGGGCTGCAGTATCTACAAAAGCAAACGTTTAGAGTTCTAGGTGGATGGAAGGCTCGCTGTTTCCAAACAATGCGAGTAGTATACACACATGTGCACACGCGTGCGCACACACACACACACAGAGCACGCACTCACACAAGCAGCACACACACACACACACACACACACACACACACACACACACGCACACAAATAGCAGCAGGAGAATCTATCC
This sequence comes from Monodelphis domestica, assembly GCF_027887165.1. Taxonomy (NCBI): domain Eukaryota; kingdom Metazoa; phylum Chordata; class Mammalia; order Didelphimorphia; family Didelphidae; genus Monodelphis; species Monodelphis domestica. Next base: position 415,457,203 of record NC_077230.1, on the reverse strand, counting down.
TCTTGTCGGTGGGGCAGGGGCAGGGGTGGGCCTGGGGCGGGCGGGCAGAAGGGAGGCCTCAGAACTCTTCATGGACGTTCCGGGCATAGTCCATTAACTTGCTCCCTGTGAAGTATTCCCCATACTTCAGAATCTCCTCTATCTCCAGGTGGTGATTCTGGTTCTCATCAGCCACTGCGATCATCTGCTTGGCCTCATTGAGAGCATTATACTCATTCATAGGGTCCATGTACTCCTACAAACAATAGATAACCTGTGAGAAGGTCCTGGGGAGAACCTTTGCTAGAGCTCCCCAATGCACCAACCCCAGAGCAGCCCAATTCCCCCAGGCTGGGTGCCTTTACTTGGACTAAATGCTTTTTGACTCCCATATGGCCCATCTACATTCAGCCTTTTCCTAGTCTCCCAAGTAGAATAACAGGAAATGAGAAAAGTCTCTTTTCCTGGCTAAGTGCTTCTTCTGAGCTGGGCCTGGGCCTGGCCCTGAGCCTCCTACTCTCATCCACAGAGCTGCCAACGGTTGCTAGCCAGGGGCAGTCATCTGGGGATCCAATGTGAACCCACACAGGAAGCCCTGACACAGAAGGACAGTTTGGCCACTGGGAACTTGAAGCTTTACATGGCTAAATGAAACAAGCAGGGCCCAAAAGGCCACATCGCCCACATGGCTAAGGTCCCTGGCCTTCTCCTATTTCCCTGCCCCTGTGTCTTGAAGCATAGGTTTCTTCTCACCCGACTCCCCAACAGGAACACAGGCAGCTGACATTCCCGAGAGTCTAGACCAGACCCTATTGCACCAAAGAAGGGGGATGCCCTCTGTCACTGGCAATGACCCAACTGATGCTGTTGGGTCTGAGGATTATACTTAGTAATCTGGGGGCCCTGACAGGGATGTCTCCTTTATTGTTCTGCTTCTCTCTCAAAGCCCCGTAAAGTAGGTACTTCATATTCACAAAGAACCACGACAACCAAAAAAAAAGGTCACAAAAGGCTTTGGTAAGCTGATTTCTTGGCCAAAACATTAAAAAATGGTCCAGACTGGGCCCAGAGCTCAAGGAGCTGGAACTGCCTCTAATGTGACCTTTCAGATAAAGGGTTGGGAAGGAGAAATACACCTGCTCTAAGAAAAAGGAGGCCAATGACCCAGTGCTCCAGACCGGGAGGACACCAGCTGCAGGGAGAGCTCTCCTTGCCTCCACAGAGGAGGCTGCTCCTTCAGATGTGGCAGGTGGGGAGCCTGGAGCCCCTCCTCCAAGGGAGTGGAAACAGGATGTGGGGCTGCATCCTCAGAAGCTCAGCCTAGCCCTCCCCCCTTATCCTTCAGAGGGAATCACTGAAATGCCTTGACCAGAAGGAAAAAACCAAAAACTGAAAAACTCCCAATAGGACCATTTTTATTTCCATGGGAAACCGAGGCTCCAAGACAACAGTCCACCCCCTACTCAAAGCACTTCTGAGTCTGATCTATGCCTTCACTTATCGCCAGCAGGATGCTGTTCATTCCCCTGGTCACCAAGGAAACTGGGCCAACATGGTTCTTCAGGAAGTTATCCACAGCTCATGGGGGACACTCTTCCTCCATGGTCAATATATCTCTCCGATCTACCTCCTATGACTGCCAAAACGAAATTTCCTAAAACATAAGTCTAGCCATATAGCTCTAAAAACTGCAATGGCTCCCTTTTACTCAAATTCAAACTTCTGTTTGCCAAATGAGCCTCCTGGCTGTGTTTCCCAAATAGCTCCATCTGCTTTTTCCTGTCTCCATGCCTTTGCCCAGGCTGTACCTCATGCCTAGAATGTCTTCTCCCCTCTCCTCTGCCTCTTGGTCTCCTTCAGAGTTTACCTCAGGTACCACCTCATGAAACTTACCCTGACCCACCTGAATTGCTAGGGTCATCCTCCTGCCCACCCCAAATTACTTCATGTTTGTTTTGTATCAGTCTTGTCCCCCTGACAGAATGGAAACCTATACACTTAAAAGATGCACTGATATGCACTAGGCCTGGCTGTGCCAAACATGGCTACTGCCCTGAACCTCTGAAACCTGTTATCCCCTCCTACCTCCATCTTCTGGCCCTTCCCTTTGCCCAGGTATTCTGAAATACCAACTGAGCAGGGCCCATAGTTCTGGGTGCAGCTGAGCCTGCTTGACTAGCTAGGGGGAGGAGGGGGTGTTTCTAAACTGATCACTCTGATCTCAGTGCTCATTAGCCAGGCAATGCCTAGGGGATAAGGGATCTATCCATCACTGTAAACAGGCAGGCTGAAGGGTAAAGGCCAGAAAGAGGGCCTGATGCCCAGAGGCCCAAACATCCAGAAAAAAGGCGTTAATACTGGAGCTTCTGGTGGGAACCAAGAGAAGAAGCTAACAGCTCTGAAACCCTAAAGAAACTGCAGACCCTCTCTCTCTTCCTCATCCATCTCGGGAAATGCCAACTTCTCCTTTGTGGCCAGGGAAGTCTTCCTTACAGCTGAAACCCCCAAGTCTGATCCCCTTCCAAACACAATGAGCAGCTTAGCCCCACCAATCCTCGTTAATAAAGCTTAATTAAGCACTTTTCCACCCAGGGCACAGGAGTTGGAAACTTGGCTTCACATACATACACTCCATGGCTGTTAGGCATTTCTTCAAGAAGAGAACCAAAGATTTTAGAGCCAGAAGAGACCTTGATAGAGTTTAATGCTCCTCTGTGCCTTGACTTCCTCACCTGTAAAATTGCTCTATGAAATGTCAGAGGAAGGCAGTCGGACTACATAATTGGATTAGGAATGGACAAGACCTTCCCTGGAATGGCAGTTTACTGTTACAGAGCATGCAATGCATCATGCAGTGGTAAAAAGGGGAGCTGATAAACAGATTCAAAGGGCTTTCTGGGAGAGCCTCATGCCAGCTAGCATCTCCCCTCCACAACTGCTCCCAGGCATAGAGGCAGCAATGCTGAGAGCCAGGAGACAATGCTCATGGCAAAGGGTATTGAGTAAGTATGTTACACTGGTGAGAGGTGGAGGCAGCCCCTGAAGGTGACAGCAGGGCGCCTGGCCCAAGGCCTACTCTCTACACTTTTAGTCAAAGTCCTTGTTCTGGTCCTAAAGGCCCATCATGTTCAGCGTGAGAGCTAAGCCTACCAAAAAATGCTGAATGAAATTGGCAGCCATTCACTTTTCTAAAGAACAACAACAGGTTTTAGGGAAGAATGACAGGAATTTAAAAGAAATAAAAATTATGGAGATACTAAAGATTGACCTGAATCATGGCTTCTCCAAGGAAGGCTACAAACAACAGATGTGAGCTAGCCATCAAGGTGCAGCACAAGCAAAGACAATGGCCTCAGCAGGGCCCACTCCCTGCCCATCTCACCTCTAGCTCTTCCATGGTGACAATCCCATCATGGTTGGCATCAATGACTTCTTCAAATTCCTTTTTCCTGTCTTTCACCCAGTCGTCATCAATGTCCTGGGCCTGCTGGTCTTCAACTGTGCCCACTGGCAGGGAAATGAACTCAGACAAAACAAGCTTCTTATCACCATCCTGGTCTGGAAATGAGGTTGGAAGAGATAAAGCATGTAAACAACTGTAGGATTTAAATTAATGCCCAATACTCCAAAGTGTTATATTTTATCAAGTTTATTCATAATCACTAAAAGTAAAGGAATAAAAAGGTAATTATATAACAAAATAAGACCGCATGACCAAGCTCCTTGCCTGTTTAAAAGCCCCGCTCCACCAAAGCCACATCAGGAAGAGAAGAGAACGAGAGGCGGGGCTACGCCAAATTTATATCCTCCCTAAGTCAGCACATAAAGTGAGGAGAGTGGGGTGCTGGGAATTGTAGTTTTTAGGGTAATAGATTCTAATTACACACAATGGATGCAAGAGACCTGCAGCTAGCTGACCATTCACTACAGCAGAGTTTAAGTTTGTCAAAACATTTTAGCTCAGACTTTGTTTTTTTTCCTGGAACAAGTTAGAAAACAAATTTAGTTTCTCTTACTAAAATATATTAAGTATCTTTAGGAGGTGTTGCTGAACTAACAGTCACCAGTAACAGACATCCTTAGATCTCTATGGAAGGAACAAGGTGAGAAAGCAAAGGCCTCCCACACCAGTCACTGGCTCCTCATTCTCTGCACTGCAGAGGGCACCAGCCCTACCCCATACCAATGTTCTACTTAGGATGTGAGTTCTTTGAGTACGTCCTGTCCCCTGCCAGGCCCACCCCAAGTAAGCTCTTGCTATTTCCCCCATCTCCAGACAACTCAGATCACAGGAGTTGAAAGAGACTCCAAAGGCCATCGAGTCACAATTTATGATGGAGAGCCTGAAACCAGAGAAGGAAAGTGAAGCCCAGAGATAGAGAGTGCCAGACTTGGAGTCGAGAGGACCTGGATTCAAATTTACCTTCACACATTTCCTAGTTGGGTGGTTCTGGGCAAGTCACTCAACTCCATTTGCCTGGCCCTTGCCCTTCTGTCTTAGAATTGAAACTAAGACAAAGTATTTTTAAAAGGATTAAATAAGCCATCTACATTAACAGCTTTAATTCCATTAGAGAAAAGAACAATTTTAGTTCCATGAAAGAAAGGAAAGCCACCTCTATTTTTAGATAGAAAAGAGTTTCTCCATATATTCATTCATGACCATCTAAAAAGCACAAGGCAGAAGGAATGAGATGACATTTGGCAGGGTCATGGGTGTGTCAGTGGTGGGAAAACCCAAGAAATTACAAAAAACTGGAAGTCACACCCCCTGTCACACACAGTAGCACACATCATTATATATCTATATATGCATATACAGTGTATATAATATAATACACACATAATAATACTTGTTTCCCAATAAGAAATCACAAATGAGAGCAACTTGGTAGCTCAATGGACTGAAAGCCAGTCCTAGAGTTGGGGGGTCCTGGATTCAAATGTGGCCTCAGACATTTCATAGCTGTGTGACCCTGGGCAAGTCACTTAACCCCCATTGCCTTACGCCTTACCACTTCTTCTGTCTTGGAGCCAATACATAGTATTGATTCTAAGATAGAAGGTATCAGGTTTAAAAAAGAAGAAGTAGTAGAATAATGGAGACAGAAAGGGAGAGTTCTGAAAAGATTTCTAAATAGCTGCCCAGGAAGGGAAAATACCTCAAACACCTCTGAATTTTCCAGACCAGTTTTACATAGTGGTATTAAAATGTTCAGGGGAAAAAAAGGTCATATAATTGGGTGGGCTCAGCTTTTATGGGTTAGCAATGAAAAATAAAATAAAATAAACAGAATTGGAAAGAGCATAGAAAAACCAAAAACTGCTCGAGAAAACTTATTTATAAGGTGTAAGACTAAGGCATGGGAGAAGAGAAAACCTACAGTCAGTTTCCCCTTGAGAGTGAATTCAATTATCAACTTTTTTTTTTCCTAACATAAACCACAGGGGCAGCTAGGTAGCACAGTACCAGGCCTGGAAACAGCACATGCTGGGTTCAAATTTGGCCTCACACTTCCTTGCTATGTGACCCTGAGCAAGTCACTTAACCCCAATTGCCTAAACCTTGACACTCTTCTGTCTTAAAATTGATACTCAAAGAGAAGATATGGGTTAAAAACAATTAAAGTAAAATTTAAAAAATAAAGTAAATCACAAAATTTACATTGTTAAACAATTCTAATGCAGGTAAAAAAATTATTTTTTTATAACAGTGAAACTTTGCTACAAAGAATACTAAAATAATAAAATCTGAGAGTTAAAAAATTTGTTTTACAGAGAGATCACCTGGTAAGAGAGACTGTCTTCTGTTCCTTAAATACTTCTGGTACTTTATAAAACCTCCTATCCTATTGCTGGGTAGCTCTCTCAGAGCATACCGAAGTCTGTCTTTCTACACCTCTGACTCATGAGCAATACAAATCAACTAAGTCCAATTGAATAGGAAAAATTCAGAGATCAGAGAAACACACAGATGAATTGCCACTCTGTGCAGACATCAGAACCAAGAAGACAAGAGTCAATAACAAAATGAAAACCACCCTGAAAGGTATTGTGGAAAGACTAAGCTTGGTCCAAAAGACAGATAATAAAAACCATTTGCAGCTGTGTGACCCTGGGCAAGTCACTTGACCCCCATTGCCTAGCCCTTACCACTCTTCTGCCTTGGAGCCAATATACAGTATTGACTCCAAGACGGAAGGTAAGGGTTTTTAAAAGAAATAAAAAATAAAAAATAAAAAATGAAAACCATTTGCCTCCTCCCTGTAACCTGGGGACAACAGGAAAGTAGCCTTTACTGTCAGCCCAGACAGTCACACCACTGATTTTTGCTTGATTGTTTTTCTTTATTACAAAGGAAGCACCAAAGGCAAATAGAGAGGCTGGACTGTGATGTAAAAACAAGATCTATTACCAAGAAAACCAACAAAATAAACCTACTAAACCCTTCACAAGAGTTCTGTTCTCACCAAACCTCTTCTAGACTAACACACTCTAAGCCCTTCCAAACAATCTTTTTTTTTTTTTAAATTAAAGCCTTTACTTTCTGTCTTACTATCAGTTCTAAGACAGAAGGGCAAGGGCTAGACGATGGGGGTTAAGTGACTTGTCACTTAACTAGGAAGTGTCTGAGGTCACAGGTGAATCCAGGACCTCTTGATTCCAGGCCTGGCTCTTGATCCACTGAGCCATCAAGTTTCTCTAAGTCTCCAATCAATCTTCACCCGCCAGGTTCAGTCTCTTCTCTCCCTGAGGATTACCATGGCTGACTAGGGGCTGACGTCACCCCTGATCTGAGCAGGGTGAAGGACTGACAAGACAGAAGAAACACCTACCCAAGTCCCGGACGATTTCTTTGACCATAAATCTCAGCATGCCCCTGCTGTGTTCTGGATGAAGAAAGGACAGGAACTCCTCTTCATTTAGCAGTAGATCGGGTGGAGGATTATCAGCCTGATACCATCGATCCTTGAGGTTATCAAGAACTTCCATGGCTGAAAAAGGAAATCACCTCATTAGTGCAGATGATCATGGATGCCACACATATGATACCCCAGTTTCCTATAGGCTGGAGGGGTATGTTTCTGGGGAGTTTAAATATATTTTAAGAAGAAAATATAATCAAATCAGATTTTTTTAAAAATCAGCCTAACAATTGCAATCTAATCTCCTATGACACAGCAGTTTATATGACATAAAAATGGAAGTCCAAAAAAACCCCATAAGACATCACTTATCACTCTATAGCAAAAATGAATAATGAAAACAGGGATCAAGTGATAACATTTGTATAACCCAGTGAAATTGTCAGCTTTGGGAGGGGAGAGGGAATGAAAATGAATCATGGAAACATGGAAAAATATTTTTAAAATGAAAATCAAATTAAAACTGGAAGTGCTGTCATCTCCTACAAAGATATCCTTGAAAGCACAAAATAAAGCAATCTATCAAAATAAAGCATGTGATAACCTGAAATGGGATGAGTTATAACTCGTATTATTATAAAACTAGGGAAATGGGTCAAAAATGAGGGTCTTGTGAAAGAAAGCTGAATCCTGAAAGAGCTGAGGTTGGGTCTCCAAGGTGATCATGAATGAAGACACCTCTGCTGGTGTAAGGATAATTTTAGGGTTGTGACCTAATCTAAATTAATTTTGGTCGCCAGGGAATATCCCAAATAAAATACCCAAGGCAGTTTGGAAATTTATGGTGGTTTAATTAATATAGAGGGAAGGAATTAAGGAGAAGAGAGAGGGAAAGAGTTTAGGATTTCTCTCTCCTGGCCTGTGCCAGGGGAAGTTCAAAGTCCTCCGCCACGTGGTCTCTGCAGATTAGTGGTTTCCTAAGAGGATAGTGTTTGGAAGGTAAAGGAGAAAGAATCAGCCTAAACTCCAAGAGAGCTCAGTAAAGATGCCCCACCTGAACTAGGCTACTCAGCTTCCTCCAGCATGGTATCAAGGAAAATTCACTGCTAAACCCGGACAAACCAGTCCTCATGCCAAGATGCCGAAACTCTAAGCATGCTGCCGCCAGCCACCTCTCCACTGCCCCAAAGAGGCCAGAGAGAGGAAGTGATGTGAAATATATAGACGGTTTTTACATCACTTTCCTGTGTCTCACATGTACCAATGGTAGCTTAAGCTTGACTTAGGACAGCCCAGGGGGGTCTGTCAGTTGTTTCTGATTTGTCATTTGCTAACACACGTCTGTCATGGGCCATCCGCCTAAATACTTAATCCTTAAGTATGGGTATAGACATTTCTGTTTTGGTTAGAGTAAGGAGGGTGGAGTAATCTAAAGTTCACACTGGACATAAGCTCTCCTCTAGGTGCATGTCTCTGCCCTGATCTCTACTCATCACCAGGACATCCAGCTTTCAGACATGGAGAAAGGACTATTTAATTTTTGTCTTTGTCTTTATCACTTAGAACAATGCCTGGCATGCAGAAGGTACTTTAGAAAAGCTGCCTGATCTGATTTGAACACAAGTGATGTGAAAGAAGGAAGGAATTTCTTCCCTACAATTCTTTCACATGACCACAGAGCAACAGATGGCACTCATGAGCTACTGGAAAGCTCAAGGATGCTATTGGGAGCACTCATATGTAGATGGCCCTTCTAAGAGCAGCTATTGACAGACCATTCAGGACTAGACAAGACTAACTTCGGGCCTCAGTCCCATGCACTTTGGCCTAAAAAAGGTCAGAAGCTAGCACTCACCTCCTGACAACATGAGAGGGCTGGAGACCACAACGTGGCTGTGTCAGATAAGAATGACTGCCTTCCAAGTGTCAGTACTCTCAGTGCAAAGACTTCCCTCTACAACTCAGTAAGGAAAGTAATATGATTGCTTTCGTATCTGGAGAAATACAACACCTGCCTGTATCTCCTCAAGACAATGCCTACTTTATTTTCAAGTTTCTCCTGCTTCCTACCCTACCATTAGTCAGTTCAAGTAAAAAAAACATTAATTAAGCTCCTGATGGCAAGGTCCCAATTACAATGGTGGCTGCTACTGGACAGTCTGGGTCCTCAACCAGAACTTTGGGGCTTAGCATGACCTAGGGCCTAGTCCAGTAGTTCTCCAAGTGTGGGCTAAGGATCCTCAAGGCTCCCTGAGTTCTTTTTAGGGGGTTCAAGAGGTCAAATCCATTTTCATAATATACTAAGACATTATTTGCCTATTGAAATACCTCCCTTATCAAATTACACCTCTATATGAGGCTGAATTATCTTCCTATATGTCAACCAAAACAACATATCACAAAAAAATGAATGGAAACAGAAAGGAGAATCCAGCTGACTTCAACTTAAAGCAGATACTTAAAAGATTTGCAAAAAAATATATTAAAGAGATTTACAAAAATATGTAAGAATGCCATTCTCACTAAAATCTTCAATTATTATAATAATTATTTAAAACCCTTACTTTCTGTCTTAGTAACAACTCTAAGACAGAAAGGCAAGGGCTAGCTAGGAAAAAAGTGACGAGCCCAGGGTCATTCAGTTAGGGAAGAGTCTAAGGCCAGATTTGAAGCTCTAGGCCTGGTGCACTATCCTGTGTGTCATATAGCTGCCCATAGGGTCTTTAATTATTTTTGAGAGTATAAAGGGGTCCTGAAATAAAAATGTTTACAAATTATTGGTCTAGTTCACTGCTGTCAACTATTAGAAGATGAAAGATGGCACTGTTAGAAAGACAGGCTTTGGAGACCACCCAAAACAAACCCCAGAGGTTGGTACAATGCTTTCCAAGCTAGGTATTTGCCAACCATCTAAGCCTCTGAAAGTCCACTGGTGACCACAGGAAATAAAAATGCCTTAATGACGTGCAATGGAACAACATACAACTCATTGCTACAGTAACCCTAAACCTGACAGTTACTGAGATTGTCTTGGGGACTGGAGCTGAACAGAAATATCAATGACTCTTCAGATGCACCTGCCTAAGACACTGGACACTGATGTGGTGACAGTCAGTTACTCTTTGGGGATGCTGGACTACTTCATGATTTTACTATAGGTTGCTCAAGATAAAGAGAAGTCTAGTGTAGCCTCCAGGTAATAGATTTCAAATCCTGGAAAACAGCCATCATGGCCTCTGACTTTGTCTCCCTCAGGCTAAATATATCATCTATTTCTTTTAACTGATCCCCTCTAGTACAGACTCAAGGCTCTTCACCATCCTGGCTGCCCCTCTCTGGGCACTCTCCAGTTTACAAATGTCCTTTCTAAACTACCCCTTCTGCCCATAACAGAGCATGATCCTATAGATGAGGTCTGGCAAAGTCTCAGCAAAGGGAGGCGGGCACTTCTCAGAGTGGCCCAAAATCACTGTGCTTTTGTTGCTGCCACCTCTGTAAATCTTGAAATCTCTCAGACTTGTGAATGTTAAAAAATTTCCACATCGAGGAATCCTCCATTGGAACAAATTCCCTACTGGAAAACATTCCCCATTTTGATGTGAGAACTCACCAGGATCAGAAATGGGAGGACCTCTACTCCACCCGTACTTAAGACTGCTTTAGAGGAGAAAACTCCTTGCTAAACAATGAAAGTACTTGGATCCATGCTTATGATGAGGTAGGGAGTTCTTTGAGCCAGGCCTGTTTTTTTAGAATTGATACAATGGGATGCTAGGTACCTAAAAAGGTCGGGCAGATTTTCTCTTGATGGGATTAGTCGACTCAGCTGTGTTTTCTCTGGTTCAGACTTACTGAGGGGATTAGTCAACACAGCAGTGTTAGATTCTCTGGTTCAGACTTCCTGAGGGGATTAGTCGACTTAGCTGGAATTCAGATGGGCTGTCTTTTAGAAAACATCTACAGTGATTAGTAGATGGAAGAACTTAGGGGAGGTGACATAGGAAAAAAACCCCTATATAAGAAAAGGAATCTCTTGAGCAAGGATCCTTGGATCCTTGGAGATAGATCCTTTTGGAGGAGGCTCTTTGAAGATCTCTTGAGAAGAAGTCCCTTGGGAGGCTGACTCTGGCTGGAACTCCCTCTGGGGAGACTCTGTTCCCCAGACATCCTTGCTTAAGACAAATCTTGTGGTGAGTGATAACTGACTGGTTTCTCTCTTAAGGCTTAGGCCTGGGTTGGCCAGGCTTGCCCTGGGCCGACCTATTCTTTTCTCATTAATTCCTTTTCTCTCTCCTCCTTTTCTTTAATTCCTCATTGTATTATTAATTAAATTCTCTATAAAACCCAGTTGACTTGGGCATATTCATAATTTGGGAATATATTCCCTGGTGACCACCTTATATTTGATTTAAAAACCAAGACACTGTAGTGAAACATATTTTCAGCGGTCAAATTTACTCACCCTCTCTTATATCTATCACAATTTACAGTCTTCCACCATTTTAACTCACTACAGTTTACAACATCAACTATTTTAACTCTTACAGTTTGTCTCCAACTATTTTAAATGTTACACCTCACATTTTTTTGTTCAATGTTTTCCATGTGCCAGGTACTATTATGTAGCATACCAGGCATGTTAGCATCTGGAAAGTATGATTAATATATTGATATTGTATTACCAGACACATGGTCAGACCTCTTGATGTTCATTGTATGGAAAGAGACAGGCCAAAGCACTAGCAGAGGACGGGCAAATTCATGAGCTAGGCCTTGACAGCCATGCTGCCTCTGCTCAGAGTACATTCATTTGCAAAGCACAGATTGGATTAATCTCCACCTCTTTGATCTCGTCATTGTCAATTCAACCAATGTTAAAACCTATGTCATGTTATGTATTCGTGGATCTCCTCCCAATCCACATTCCTAAAACCTTCAATAAAGGCTGGGGAACAAGTGCAAACTTCTCTCTCTTCCTTCTTGTCTCTTACTCTTACTCTCTCTCTTCCCCTCCTCTCCTCTTCCCCTCTTGATTCACTGTATCTCTTTCCTAGCAATTCGGTCGCCTCCAGTGCCTCCTACTAATGCTCAGACTGTCTTGTCTATAGGAAGCACCAAGGAGTTGTGGCTCCCCCCTTTTTCTAGCAACACTGTCGCCCCCAAAGCAGACTCTCTTGTCTAGGAATATCAAGGAGTTGGTACTCCCCACCTATTCTCTTATTCCTCTGATTTCCTCAGAGTTCATGTTACTCCCCATGTGTTTCTACTTCTGCCTTTGAGTCATTATTATTCTCCCATTTCCTTAGCCTCCTCTCTCCACCTCAGGTGGAGATAAATAATATAGGACTCCCGTAGGGGGTCGCCATATATACTAAGTGATGGGAATTCAAATACAAACAGTCAGTAGTGGAGCCTAGAGAGGGATGAAGACATGGCTGGCCTGGGCTCTTTCCTGAAAAGGAACCATCTAATTAGAGGAAGGGGCTACAGGAACAGAGTGAATGGTAGTGAACAGAGTGAACATACTTCAGTGTGAGAAGACCACGGTTGGTAGGGATAACTTCCAAAGGGTGGGAGGCTGCTCTGGCATGGTAGTGGAAGTCCAGAGATTCCCCATGCTTTGAGGCCACTCAAATGCCTTGAGCTTTTTCACGCTTGCATTTCTGGTCTATTTATTTAATGTAAGTAGAGGACTTTATGCTTATTCCTATTAAATTTCATCTCTAGGTTGGCCCCACCCTCCTGAGCGTATTGGGGGGAGGGGCAGTTTCTCCTTCCCAACAAGGCAAAGACACCAATAATTCTGTGTTCTTGTTTGAGCAGTTCGCTCAGGACCAGCTCCCTTAGGGGCTAACATTAGTGTCCCTGTTGACACTACAGCCCCTTCCTCTGATTATGGAAACAGATTGTTTCTTTTGTCTTGAGTGGAAACTGTGCTACCAACACTGAGTCATATGTAACCAAAAACTTGACAAAGAAACTGAAGGCTGATTCTTTTCTTAGTCTGTTACTCTCGTGTGCAAAGGGCCAGACTACGAGAATTTCCACTAAAAGTACATTATAGAATGTTATTTCTAGCTTTATTATGAACAGAAAATCAGATAGCGATGAAAATTATGAAAACGAGACCTGGAGTTCAATGTACAGTATCTGAGGCGCAGCTGGAGGGCTAAGCCAAGCCCCATAGCTCAAAGGGCTCTCTTCCCCAGATCCCCCTTTCTCCATCCCCTCATTGGACCCATCCTATGTGACTATACACTTGTCCCTGCATTCTACTTCATCTTTCTCAGTGAAGGATCAGGCAATGGGGCATAGTGAATACAGTGTTAGATGTGGTGTCAGGAAGTTCCAAGTTCAAGGCCTATCTCAGGCCTTTTTAGCTAGGGGAGCTATGAGTAAATCACATCCTATCTTGAAGCTTCAGGGTCCTCGCCTGTAAGGTGGGGTCCACACCACCAACAGGACCTCTGGTATAGGACTATTGGGAGTCTCAATGACTCAAGTGAGAAAACGGAGGCAAAGTTCTTTTTATCCTCTCCCTAGCCCCAGTGCTGGGCACAGTGCCTTGTATATAAATGAGTGCTTGATAAACACAGAAGTGAATTAAATAAATTAGTGTGGTCTACTCAGTGTTCCTATAAAGGAAAATTATACACGTGGTCCTAAGAATAAGGGAAAATACCTGTAAAGTAGAGAAGTCTAAGTTATATTTGCATTTGAATAGCTTTTTGATGAATCAGGGGGAAAAAACAACCCATTTTTAAATGACTAATCCCCACAGAGATCAAAGGAACACTGAATTTGAATTGGAAGGGCCCTCAGGGGCCACCAAATCCAAGTAGTGCCAGTGTAAGAATCCCTTCTACAAAATTCTTCCATCTCTCCAGTGTGGGGTCTAAGGCAGTCTATTCTACCTGGGCACAGCTCTGTGCGGGACCAATTCACCCTATCTGGAACTTGTACTGATTGCTCCCATGTCTGCTCCTGAAGTCAGTCTAAATCTTCTTCTAAAGACCAAAGGGTCTCATGCCTATCCATTCTGTTCATCCTACCTCCTTTCCCCCCCAATACATCTCTTTTCCAATCTAAACGTCTCTAATTCCTCCAAGGGTTCCCCATATGATATGGATTCCATAGCTGATTCACCATCTTGCTGGTCACCCTCTCCTCTGGTCACTCTTCAGTCTATCAAGGTCCTTCTTCAACACTGGTGCCCAAAATGAACATATCCATGTGGTCTGAGTGGGGTAGAAGGCAGCAGGGCTGGCTCTCTCCTAGTCCTTTTAAGGCAGGCATATGTCCCATTTACTCTTCTCGCTGCCAGGTCACACTGTGACTCACACTGAATCCATTAAAACCCCCAGAATTTTTCCACATACACCACTGTCTAGACGTGCCCCCTCCCCACTGTTGTGTGACACTATCTTCTACTTCATATTTGTTCCTATTAAATTTCACTCTGAGATTCAATCCCTTAATCTAGACCACTGAGATCTTTGGGGACTATCTCACTGACGTTAGTTATCCTTCCCAGCTTTGGGTCTTCTTTGAATTGAAGAAATATACCATCCATGCTTTCTCTGTTAATGATTTCATTTCTAAATGGCCCAGAGTCCAGGGTAGATTCCCATGATACCCCATTAGAGATTTCCCCATAAGATGACACAGATCTGTTCATGATTCCTTTGAGGGTTTGGTGAACTTATACCTACTTCAGCTCTATCATCATCTAGCCCATACTGCTCTAGCTTGTCTATACAGAGAACATGAAAGACTTTGCCAAATAGTTTACTGAAATCTGGACAGACTTTCCATCACGTTGCCCTACCAGCTTAAGTAAGTCTGGCCAAAAAAGGAAATCACAGGTTAGTCCTGCAAGACCTCTTTCTTAAGGAAGCCATATTCATTCTTCATGATCACTGCTTTTCTTTAAAAACATTTACAAATTAAGACATATCAGACTATGTCCAGTTTTCCTAGATTCCTCCATCAAGAACTATGAGATGAAGAAGACCCTTGCTTACCCTCAAAGTTTCTATCATTTCTACTTCCACAGCAAGTTGCTCCTTATCTGTCAGCATCAGGACCAAAATAGCAAGGGCCCTGGATAATTCTACTATCTTTTGCTATGATAACGTATGCCAAACATCTTGCACAGCTTCAAATATAATGTAAATGTCAGGCCATAGTCAAGCAGCTACTATTATGACAAGTCCATATTTATCAACTGCTAGGCTTCTGCCAGAAAGAGTGCCAGGAGACGTATCCCAACATTATTCTATCCTGTCTCCCTGCCAGATTTGTGAGTTTTTCAAATTCATCATCAATATACTCCTTCTGACTTGGTAGCCTATAGTATATTACCAAGATCGGATCACTTCACTTTCTGCCCCCATTGATCAGCAATCAAATGTTCTTTACCAGCTAGAGTCCCTTGACTTCTCCAAAAAGTTCATCCTAATAGACAACCCTTATTATCTACTTCCCTGTTCTAATTATGCAATTCCTCATGAACTACAGATGTGCCTTTCCATAGCTGTATTCACAACTTGTCTCCTAATGTAAATCCCTCCAAGACAGCTTGCTTCTTACTCATACTTTGTACATTTATGTATAAAAATGATCCCCACACAATCACCAGGAGCAAATGATGGCAGTGGGGTTTAAAGTATTTGAGAGGTTCCCTAATCTGTCTTAGATACAGAACACATTCAGAAGAGATTGTTGGACATAAGACAGAATTATTCATCATGAAAATGATAACCCTAGACCACCAAAGATTAGAGTCTCCTTAGAGAGTTTCAGAAAAAGAATAAAAAGCCATCTGTTTTAAATACTTTGGACATATATCTGACAAAAGGTAGGGAGGGGGATCAGATAATTTACTGAGCGAAGCTCTAGCTTTATTATTCTTTAACTTGTAGACTCTAAGTGAAGGCATACCAAGCTCGAACAGTCTTCTCAGTAATGTGTCTAGAATTCAATTCCTCTGCTCATTCTTAGCTATTATGCCCCAGTCCTGAACATCTGGAAGTTAGTTACCCCCTTGGTCACACACATCTGGAAGTTAGTTACTCCCTTGCCCCATACATCTACAACTTAGTTATTGCCCACCCCACACCAGCCCTGCACATATGGCAGTTACTTATCCCCATCTCAGTCCTGCATATCTTCAAATAAGTTACCTCCCTGGCCTTGTACATCTGGAAGTTAGTTATACCTCCCCCAGATCCTGCACATTTGCAAATTAGTTACCCCCTGGGTTGTATACATCTGGCAGTTAGTTATCCACCCTAGCCTATCCATCTGCAAGTTAGTTACTCCCGTGGGCCTGTACATTTGGCAGTTAGTTACTCCCCTGGTCTCACACATTTGGAAATTAGTTGCCCACCCTGGCCCTGCACATATGGCAGTTAGTCCCCTTACCTGCCCCAGCCCAGCACATCTGGCAAGTAAATACCCCAACCCTGGGCTAGCACACCTGGTAGTTAGTAAACTGCCCTTGGCCTCACATGTCTGGCAGCTAATTATTCCCCTGGCCCTACACATCAAACCCTTTTAAGGTCAAAGCAAACACTCCACCAGGACTGTCCCTATAGGCCTTCCAGCCTCCATTTTGATGGTCTACTGCAAAGGGAACCCAAAAAGGAAGCAGTGTGGCCCAAAAAAAGCTTCCAGACCATCTGGTACTGGACACCACACTCTCAGAGACTTACTTTCTTCATCAATTTTCAGCTCCTCATTGTTTCTTATCTTTTCTGCAACCTCTTTTTCATTGTGGCCTTTGCTTGCCAGAAACTTCACTTTATATTCATCCCAAGACACATGGCCTAAAAGAACACATCAAACATGTCAGAATATGGACAGTAAACCATTCTGCTAAAACATCTGTTAAAACTTGAATATTAAAGTCATGTATAAGAAACAGGAAAAATCCCAACTAGGCCTCTCCCACCCTCACTGGGGCCATAGGCCCCATATCTTACCAAGACCTCAGAATATTTTTTCTTGAGCCCGATTTTACTTCTGTGTGATATGGTAGAGAGAAGCAGATGAATCAAGAAATGCCCAAGGAAACCCTGCCCATTGGATTCTACTTTTCATAGAGGTTCAGCCAGCTCAGAGCACCCCCTCTACAAGCACATCTTGTAAATAGAAGAGACCACAAAAGACAAATGAGATCATTTGCAGTTTATAAAATTTTTAAATTTTTGTACTGACAAAATCAATGCAACCAGAATGAGAAGAAACTGTCAGACCATAAGCTGAAAGACCATTTCTAATTAAAATCTGATACCCAAGACTGATAAGAAAACTATCATAAATGTATGACTAACAGATAAGATGAAAAAGATATGAATACTTTTAAAAAATAACCAAATCATTAATTAAAAAATTAAAAATGAAATCACTCTGCCCAACAAATTGGCAACAATCACAAAAGAAGGGAACAGCTAAAGTGGAAGGGCTAGAGGAAGACAAACACCAAAATTCCAGAATTTCCATTTTTTGAAATCTGAAATCATGAAAGTTCACAAACTTTTCATAGTCTCAGACCCAATGAGGTCAATATAAGAGAGGATCTAAACTGAGTTATAGGAGAGAAAAAACAGAAAGAAGAAATTCAGAGAAAGAGGGGAGGCCTGCCTGGCCAAGAAAGAGGAAGAGCTGAATGTGCACAACTGCTATGATAAAATAAAGGGAAATAACATTAAACTCTATCTCACTTCAGATTCAGTGTAATAGCCAAATCTGAGTTACTGGCAATGGCAAAATCCTTCCTTCCTCTCCATGGCAGGTGGAGAATAGAATAAAAGATCTGCCAACACTGTCCAAAAGAGATGAGGTTGATTAGTTTTGCTGAACTGTTTTTCTTTTTTATAAGGGAGGATCTGACACACGAAGAAGTTTACTAATAAGTAATTATGGGGGAAGCTAGGAGGTCTTAGCAGGCCTAGAGATGGAAGGTCCTGGGTTCGAATCTAAATACAGACACTTCCTAGTTGATTGATCCTGGACAAGTTACTTACCCTCTAATCCCTAGTTCTCTTCTGCCTTGGAACTGATATGCAGTACTAATTCTAAGATGAAAGGTGAGGGTTTTAAAGAAAAAAAAATAGTAAAATGAATGAAATTTTAAAAAACTTTCTGCATCCAAAAAAATAAACGCCTCTGAGGGACAAATATTTAAATGACACAATAAGCCAAAGCTCCCCTCCCCAGCACCAGTAACTTATTGGTCAAAGGATATAAACAAATGGTCTCAAAAGAACTGTAGCAAAATGATAAATAACCCACAGGAAGGATTGTTTCAGTCACTTTAGAGGAGAAATGCTCATCTTTCACCATGAGTTCAGCAGACTGCCAAAAACAACAAGATGGGAAAACCCATATATTTCAGGAACTTTAAAAAGGCAGGCAGCACATACCACTGCTAGGTTTATACCCCAAAGAGATAATAAGGAAAAAGACTTGTACTAACTGTGGTATCTATTGATGATGGAATACTATTGTGCTCAAAGGAATAATGAACTAGAAGAATTCCATGTGAACTGGAAGAACCTCCAGAAAATGATGCAGAACAAAAGGAGCAGAACCAGGAGAACCTCATACACAGAAACTGATACACTGTGGCACAATCAAATGTAATGGACTTCTCTGCTAGCAGCAATGCAATGATCCAGGATAATTCTGAAGGATTTATGAGAAAGATGCTATCCATATCCAAAGGAAGAACTGTGGGAGCGGAAACACAGAAGAGAAATGACTGTTTGATGGGGATATGATTGGGGATGGAGACTCTAAATGATCACCCTAGTGCAAATATCAATAATATGGAAATAGGTCTTGATTGATGACACATGTAAAACCCAGTGGAATTGCTCATTGGCTATAGGAGGAGGGGTGGGAGGAGGAGAGGGAAAGAACATAAATAAACTTAAAAAATTAAAAATTAATAAAAATGTTAAAAAGGCAGGCAGCACACTAAGCTACCAGGAGTTGCAATGTGAATGGGTCCAATCATTTTGGAAAATAATTAAGCATTATGCTTAAAAAAGGTAACTGCAATGCTCCTAATCTCTGACCAAGATGAGCCATGGCTTTCTCCCCACAAAGATGCCAAAGACAGAAAGAAAGCTTCCTGCCCCCCACATACTCAAACATTCCCAGAAGCATTTTTTGTGGTAGAACACCTAGCAGCAATCTGATGAAGAATCAACTGAACAAACTGTGGTTTCTGAGTGTAATGTTATTATTGCCTAGTAAGAAACCATGAATGTGAACAGTCCAGAAGCATGGGAAGATTTCTGTGAACTCTGCTGCAGTCAGAAGAACCTGGGAAACCAGGTACACGATGACCGCAACAGTATCAATAGAAATATCACTACCAAGAAGACAGAAACTGAATGCTGGGAAATAAGGGCCAAGTTTGTCCCCACAGAATTGATGTAAGGAGACACACCTTGACCTCTCTGCAAAGGTGAGGCCTGAGGTGGGTTTGAGGCACTTTAGAAAATGTCCTATTTGTTCTCTCTTTATTCTTTGGTAAAAAGGATGGCTTTCTTGGTGGGGGGGAGGTGGATAGAGATATTTCAAGAAATATAGGTGATATAAAACAAAAAGATAAATAAAATTTATTTGAAAAAATAACAAGATGTTTTCAGCTGTTAGCTTGTGTCCTTTACTTATCATTTTCTTCTGGCCTCATCTTTCTTTGGGTTTTGTTGCCATTTTAAAAACATTACTTGGGTCAGTTTTTATATTAAGAATCCTTCATTTTAAAAGAAGGTCCAGAGAAACCTTTGCAATAGAACCTGTCAGATGTACTTTTAAAATGTTTACTATAGAGGGCAGCTGGGTGGCTCAGTGGATTGAGAGTCAGGTCCAGAGACAAGAGGTCATGGATTCAAATCTGGCCTCAGACACTTCCGAGCTGTGTGACCCTGGGCAAGTCACTTCACCCCCATTGCCTAGCCCTGACCACTCTTCTGCCTTAGAACCAATACACAGTATTGATTCTAAGATGGAAGGTAAGGGTTTAAGAAAAAGAAAAATGTTTACTATAAATGGTGCCAAGCAACATAAGGGCATTTCCCAGTTCATATTTTCAGATCAATTATATTCAGACTTTCTAATATGAAAAGAAACTTACTTAGAGACTCCAGAGAGAGTTCTTAAATTTATTAATCACTAAGGATTCAAGCATCATGCTAGTTCTCCTTACAAGACTAAACTTGTCAAGTCTGGGGCTTCAAATAACCAAGACCAAGTTCTACCCTCAGTTTGACCATCATCACACTGGCAGGAGACAAGTAGATTAGCCTGGTCTACTTCATGGCCACCTTCAGAGTCCAGGGCACTGTGGCAAGTAAGGGAAAAGGAAGGACCCACAGGATGGCTCTAGACCAAGCCAAGGGCCTTGGGTCAGCAGGAGTGGCCACCTTCCTGGGGCTCAAGGCCATATTTATTATGCATTCCTGTAGCTCACTAACTCTCTTTCCTAGGCTAACAAGTTTCTAGGAAGCAACTTTTTGAAATACACCAATATTTGGGGGAATGGTTCTTTTTGTCATGTTTTTGCTTTAAAATGTGAAGTTTGTCTTAGGAAGACCTTTGTGGTCTTGCCAAAAGCAGGGGGGTATTTTAAACATGAGTCTGGGGCCCAGGGGCTGAATTAGTAGTATGTTCCTACCGTCACCATCAGGATCAACTGCTCTAAAATGCATCTTGCTTTCCTTGACAGCTTCCTGGAAGTGCTCCTCTGTCTTTTCCATGATCCATCGCTGCATCTCTTTGGCACTAATCCTTTTGTCATTATTAACGTCCACCCTGCAAAAATGCACGAGAGTCAATGCCCCTCTTTTCATAGGTGAGGAAACTAAGGCCCATAGAAAGGAAGAGATCTGTGGCAGGTCCCATTGGAAGCAGAAGGTCCAATCCCACTACCAAATGGGCTTTGGTCTAAGCCAGGAAACCAAACAGCTTCCTTCCTCTTGAGCAGAAATGACTAGTAAAATATTCATAGCCACATTCTTTATGGTGGCAAAAAATTGGAAAATGAAGGGTTGTCCCTCAATTGGGGAATGGCTGACCAAATTGTGGTATATAATGGGGATGAAATACTATTGTGTTGTAAGGAATGATGATCTGGAGAATTTCTATATGAACTGGGAGAACCTCAATGAACTGATGCAGAGTGAAGTGAACAGAACCAGGAGAACATTGTACACAGAAAGTGAAACATTGTGGAACTATCCAATGTAATAGACTTTGCTTCTAGTAGCAATGCAACAAGCCAGGACACTCCTGAAGGACTTATGGGAAAAAATGCTATCCACATTGAGAGAAAGAACTGTGGGAGGAGAAATGCAAAAGAAAAACATATGACATCACTTATTGCATGTATAGATGGGTATGTGATTTGGGGTTTAGGCTTTAAAAGCTTGCTCTATAGCAAAAATGAATAATATGGAAATAGGTATCAAGTGATAACATTTGCACAACCCAGTTCTGGGAAGGGGGAAGGAAGAGAGGAGGAAAAGAAAAGGAATCATGTAAACATGGAAAAATATAAAAAAAAAAAGACTATTGAAAGTCCCTCTGCTACCGCCTGTTTCCTTGCCTGCCTTTTACTCCTTTTGCCCTTTCCCTTAAATCCTAAAGATAACTGGGTGATGATGATGATGATGATGGCAGCTAGCAATAATACTATGGGGTAGACTTTTCTCTACCTAAGGTCCCTTAGGCTAGGGGCTGGTGATGCTGCTCTACCCACACTCGGGTAAAGGAGACAGAGAAGTAAGGCAAATGAAGGTTAAGGGCCCTTTAAGACTTAGACCCACTAGAGAAATGCCCAGTGCTATTAGTATCATAGTTAGCTGAGAACAGTGGGATTGTAACTTCTAGAGCCTTGCCCCTTATCCTGGCACACTAAGGGCTTTATCTATCCCCACCTTCCATTACTCCCAAGCCGAGCTGACTCCATCCACAACAAACATATCTTTCATAATCATACCTGGGTCCTCACTGCAGCAATGCAAATCCGTCCTTTTACAATTCTCTAATTCATTCACCCTCCAAGTCCCCATGGTGGCTTTTCCAAAACCTTGGCATCCCATCTTAAGCCTCCTATGCACCGCAACCCCACCACTTCCTTGCCCCATTCTCTCAGCTGAAGACCTGCCTTATACTTTTGGGGGAAAAAAATTGGGGCATTTTCTTGTTATCCTCATCTCATTTCATCTCTCAGATACCTTCCCCAACTACCTTCTCCTTCATGCCTATCTCACATGAAAAGGGTGGCCCTTTCCTTGCAAATCCTTCTGTAGCTCCTTTGATCCCATTTCATCTTGTCTCAGCAGCATGTGGCTGCTCCACTAATACTTAATCTCTCCCTACCTATTGGTGGCTTTTCTGCTGCCTACCATATGGTACTTTCTCTATAATTTATATAGTCCTAGAGAGCTCCCAGTGGCTTTGAACAATGAGAGATAAGTGACTTGCCTAGGGTCACACAACCAAGAAGTATCAAAGGAGGGACTTGGACTCAGGTCACCTGTCTTTAAAATTGACTCTCCCTCCACATTTAGTGAATTATTTTAAAATAAATGCCATATCTAAGTATAGCATAGTGAAAGCCTCTTTAGTAATTTAAGGCCACAAAGAAGCAGAGACAGACAATATTTACATCCTCCTCCTACCTATCTCACCAATCCCACTCAACTACAACCACTGGGGGCGCAGAATAAACTAAACAGAATTGAAAGGAGTTTTTATATAGCTCTAGCAGGTAACAATGTTTTCTCCGGTCAGTTTTGAGGTGCTGTGTCATAGAGGAAGATGCTGGAAAAGCTGTAAGCATCTGATTGATCTCTCTAGTTCGGGGATAGCAAGGGACTTCTGCTGGTTTCTGACAGTGAAGTTTGGGGGTTTGAATAAGGGGAGTATTACTGGGGATAGTATACTTTTTGTTCAACTACTTGGATTTTAAAATTAGTCTTATTCTGTAGTTTGAATATTTTCAGGCATTCTGAGCTCTGCTAAAGACTAGAAAAAGAACTGCAACAGCCATCTAACTCAGATTATGAACACAAAGGTCAAACCATCCATAAAGTTAACATCAATTTCTCAGAAAGCAGTTCAAAAGGACTGCTTACTTTGAATGTGACGATTAACAATTAAGGGATTACAAGAATATATTATTCCTTCATTCATCAGTTAGAGACTGTGTTTTATCTACACTGAAAAAAAATGTTTTCCCAGGTCTCTTTCTAGTCACAATGTTTAAGAAATACACAATGCTCTTCTAACAAAGATTAAGATATGAACTAAACTTTTAAAAGGGCAGCTAAAAATAGAACAAAAAATAAAAGGGCAACTGGTGGTGCCAGGTCTGGAGGCAGGAAGACTTGAGTTCAAGTTCAGCTTCAGACACTCCCTAGCTTTATGAACTTAAAGCAAGTCTAACCCTTGTATGCCTTTCTCAATTATAAAATGGAGATCGTAATAGCATCTGCCTCCCAACGTCATTATGAGGACCAGATGAGATAATCACTGTGAAGTGCTTAATACTGTCTGGTGCATCTGACCTAAGATGAAATTCTGAAGATATAGATAATTCCATTGAGGTAAAAAGAAGCTATCTAAAAGATGTAGAAGCAGAGGGAATCCATGATCAACTTAGATTTCACAAACAGGAGATGGAGACATGGGTAGTTTTTTTTAAAAAACCCGTACTTTCTGTCTTAGTATCAATTAAAAGACAGAAGGGCAAGGGCTCAGCAACTGGGATTAAGTGACTTGCAACAGGGTCACACAACTTAGAAGTGCCTGAGGCCAGATTTGAAGCCAGGACTTCCCAACTCCAGGCCTGGCACTCTATCTAGCTATCTCCCAGGGCAAATAATAGTATTAGGAGTGATAGGTTCAAAATGAACAAAAAATTGGGTATCAATGCTAAGAACATCTTTTTGTCTTTAAATGAAATTTTATTGATAACTTTGTTTTATACTTTCTAATGTAGCCCACATCCTTCTCCTCCCCAGAGAGCCTTACCTTGTAACAAATTTAAAAAGGGGAAAAATAACTACTAGCAATACTAAATAAAATTTTAAAAGTCTGTTTTGTGTACTGTCCCACATCCATAGTCTGCCTTCTATGAAAAAGTAAAGGAGGTGCTTCCTCATCTCTTCTTTGGTTAAACTTGCTCAGTATATTCATAGCATTTAGGTTTGATTAGTCGCCATATTTGTTATTTCTTACAGTACAGTAATATTTCCTTATATTTATGGACCACATTCTGGTTGTTCAGCTATTCCTTAACCAATGGATATCTACTTGGTTCCAGTTCTTTGCTACTAAAAAAAAACCCTGCTGTTAGGAATATTTTGGCATATAGATTTATCACCTATCACACATTTATCACTATGCCTATCAGAGAAATTTCTGGATCAAAAGGTCAAGATTTAGTCACCTTCTGTCCTAGACCCTCTTGTTTTCTCCTTCTATACTACTTGACTTGGTGATGCCACCAGCTCTCCTGTCTTTCTGCTAACGATTCACAAATCTACCAATCTTGCTCCAATCTCCTATCTTCAGCTGCTTATTAGCATCTCCAATTGGATGTCGAATAGATATTTGAAATTCAATATGTCCAAAACTGACTTCCTGATCCATCATCACTTGTATTATCTTAAACCCTGGCCCCATTCCCTCTTACTGAAGAAAATAACCCTTTTCTCCCAGCCCTTCAGGTTCCTCACCCAGGAGCTATCCTGGACTTCTCACCATCTCTTACCTCCCACACATGAGCTGTTGCCAAGGCCTGCTGATTCTACCTCTGCATCATCTCCTGAATATGCTGCCTTCTGTCCTCTGACAATGCCCCTATTCTAATGCAGGCCTACCTCAACCTCCAACCCATCCTCTATTCAATTATTGACAGGATTTTCCTGAAGCCCAGGTCAGATCATGTCACTCCCCCAAAGGCTTCCTCCAAGATCAAGTACAAAATGCTCTGTTTGGTATTCAAAGCCCTTCCAACTTTCTTACACCTCTCTCCCTGACACATTTTCTTTGATCAGGCCTCCTGGGTCTTCCATGACCCAGATGCTCCATCTCTGTGCTCCAGGCATTCTCTCTAGCTATCCCCCAGACCCAACATGCTCTCTCTCCCCAGTTCTGCCTCCTGGCTTCCCTGGTTTCCTTCAAGTCCCAGGTAAAATCCCATCTTTTACTGGAAGCCTTCCGCAACCCCTATTAATCCCAGTACCTTCTCTCTGCTAATTATTTCCTGTTTGGTCTATCTATAACTTGTTTGAAGGCTCAGTCTTAGTCAACATTTTTATCACTGACTTGGAGGAAAGCACTGATAGCATTTATCAAACCTATAGAAGCTACAAATTCAGGAGATATAACACCTTGGATGACAATGATGATCTGAGCTAGAGGGTGAACTAGATTCAAGGAGATTACATTTAACAGAGAAAAAAAATCTAATCCCCAACCTGAGTTTAAATAAGGTGTTCAAAGACAAGATGGTTGTAGAGTAGCCAGACCCTTGTGCATGTGAAGATGGGCTTAATGGGCTGCAATCTGACTGTGTGCTTAGGGGCTTGAAAGGTCCAGAAGATAAGAAGCTCCACCTCTACTGCCCTCAGCAGAACAGAAGCATTTGGAAGGTAGAGTTCCCTCCCGGGCAAAGTATTGAGAAACTGGGAAGGGATCAGGAGGAGGCGCACAAGGATGGAGTGAGGGAATCCAGATCTTTAGCCAGGAAAGGACAATACTCTCAACTTCCATTTATTTGAAGGGAAGTCACATGGAAAAGGGATAGATAGATCTGTCTAGCCCAGGGGCAACTTCTATCATGGATATAGAGAAAACCTTCCTAACAATTAGACCCATCCAAAAGACAAATGAATTGTCCACAGTTCTCCCTCACAATAACTCATGTCTCTATAGGATTTTTAAGGTTTGTCAGTCAGGAAACAATTGTTTTTAAACATCTGTGGCAGCCACAATACTAAGTGCTGGAAGTACAAACATAAAGAGAAAGGCAGGCCCTTCCCTCAAGAAGCTTGCCTTTAATGGGAGAAGATGACACACAAAAGGGGAGGGAGGCACGAAGCTAGGTGGCCCAGTGAATAGAGCCAGGCCTGGAATCAAGAAGGCTGAGTTCATCTTCCACCTCAGCCATTTAATCCCTTGGGAGAGTCATTTGCCCTGTTGGCCTCAAGCTTGTTCAATACACCTGCTTCCTAGGGCTGTTGTGAGGAATTACACAATGCCAGGCACTGAATAGTGCTATAAAATGTTAGTGATGATAATGATGATGATACTGAAGGCAGGTACTAGAGGAGGGGCAAGTTAGAAAACACAGCCAGGAGAGGAAAGAATTAAAGGGCCCATAATGCACAGAAGTAGTTATGACAACTCCTTCTAGAAACTAGGAAGCTGCTTATCAACTGGGGAACAGCAGAACAAAGTATGATATATGGATTTTTAAAAAAGCCCTTACATTTGTCTTAGAATCAATACTATTACTTCCAAGGCAGAAAAGTGGTATGGGTTGGGCAATGGGAATTAAATGACTTGCCCAGGGTCACCTAGCTTGGGAGGGGGAATATGAATTTAATGGAATATTATGGCTGTATAAAACAATGAAAGAGTTGGCCCCAAAGAAACTTGGAAAGACTTGTATGAACTGACCTAAGAGTGAAGTGAGCAAAAACCAGGAGAACCAGGCATTCCACAACACTGTATAGACAATCTCATAAGACCCAGGAGTTCTGCCTAACACAAGGTCAACCTTCTTCCCAGAGGGCTAATGATGAATGAAGCATGCTGCCAAGCTGCTGACAGATCCTAGATAAAGGTATGGGCTAAGTCACATACTCCTTTAGACAAGGCCAAGGCTGGCGATGCATTATTTGTTACAAGTTTTTCTTTTTAGTTGGGGATTTATAAAGGAGATTTTAAATCAAGAATAGGTTGGGGGAAGCTAGTTGGCTCAGTGGATCAAAAGCCATGTTTGGAGATGGGAGGTCTTGGATTCAAATCTGGCCCCAGACACTTCCCAAGCTGTGTGATTCTTAACCCCAAGTGCCTACCCTTGTCGCTCTATGATCTTAGAATCAATACTAAGATGGAAAATAACAGCTTAAAAAGAAAAAAAAGAATGGGTTAGGCTAGATGGCCTTTGAGATTTGACTTATCCAGCATTCCTGAGGCATCTAGCACTATGCTAGGATCATATCACTAGAAATAAGTAACAAGGCCATGGGAATTGCCAATAAGAAAACAAATTAAATTCTTGGACAGAACAGAAATTAGTTTCTGACTCCAAAGCAATCATAGGATGGACCATAGGTGCTGCTTTCATGTCCAAAAAACAATATACACAATCCACAACTAGTATTCATTATGGGTCAACTGTCCTTGCAAGGAAAAGGGCTCTGCCTTCTGAAGTGTGGGAATCCACCTGCAATAAGGGAGCAGCATTTCTCTAAGAGGAAGAGAAAAATGTTTGAGAACTCTCTCTTCTTCCAAGAACTACATTCCTTTGCTTTTCTTAGAAACCACATCATTTGATTTCTCCCTTATTAAGAGAGATGAGTAGGCCATTGCACTAAGCTTACATATCTATTCCTGAAAAGGAGGTAGGAAAAGGTCCTCTCCCTCCCTCCCTCCTTCTTGGCAGACAGGGATGAGGGGAAAGGGAAGAAGGGGCACTGAACACTGCATTTACATGGTCAGATGCAGCGTTAGTCAGTTTTACTGGACTGTTTTTTCCTCCCTTCAAAAATGACTTGTTCCAAGTAATCCCCTGGGTAGAGGAGAGAAAGGGATGGTTAGATAGACAGGTTATTCAAAAACAAAAGATCGGAATAACAACTTCAAAAACTTTGGTCAAGTTCAAATGCGTGGCTTCTCCTTCACCACCATCGTACTTAATTGGGTATACACCCCGACAAAATAAGAATCCTTTTCCTATTTGCACAGGCTCCTCTAAGTGGAAGACAAGTCCTTTTAAGGAGAATGCTACACTTCCTCTAAGACCAAGAGCAACCATGTAAGCTGAAAGTATTAAGGTTGGTTTTAAATGCTTTGGGGAACTCACTGCCACCTTGTGGTGATTTAAGTTATTTCATCAATGCTGCACTGATGAACAATAGACCAAATGCTGGAGAGGTAGACATGGCGATAGCTACTCCCAAGGGAGGAAGCAGAGGCCCTCTGGCTTGGAGTCTGGGCCTCAGACGTGGCTAGAGGTTATCTGCCCTCGAGAGCCAGGCCTACCGGGTCAGGCTTAGGCTCATGGGTGCAAAAGCAGAACAGAGCTTCACATTTCAGATGGTCTTGCCCTAAAAGAATGTAATATTACATTAAAGTATATTAATTTTTCTTCCATAAAGTTGTAACTAAAATGATGCAAATAATAAAGCTATTTGGCATTCCTCAATTTCCAGAGCAGTATTTTAGGGTTATCTATTGAAAATGAATGTCAAAAGACAGCTAGGTGGCTCAGTGGATAGAGCCAGGTCTGAAGTCAGGAGGACCTGGGTTCAAAACTGGCCTCAGACACTTCCTAGTTGTGTGGTCCTGGGCAAGTCACGTATCCCAAGTTCCTGGCCCTTCCTGCTCTTCTGTCTTAGAAGTGATATTAAGACAGAAGGTAAGGGTTTTAAAAAGAGAGAAAGAAAAGAAATATCAAAGTCATTCCAAGCTCCACTTCTAAATCAGCAAGCTGTGCTTCCCCTTGAGCCCAGCAACCCCAGCGCCAGCCAGGCAAGCCCCCAAGGAGATCAAGGAAGAAGAGAAGGCCCCTGTGGACAAAGCCCTTTTCAGGCACTGGCTCTCTTGGCCAGGATGGAGAAGCAAAGGGAGCTCCCTAGCCACACTGATGGACACACGTGCTGGGAATGAGCTGAGGCAGAGGGAATGGAGCCCAGCCCTGAGAAGAACCAGACAACCTCAAAGGCTCCCTTCCCAAGGAAGCCTGCATCCCCACCTCTTCACAGAGAAGGCACCCACTCCAGTTGCAGCATCAAAGCCAGTCTTTATATAGGACACAGATCACTGAGCCTGGAGTCAGGAATACCAATCTGGCCTCACATACTTCCTAGCTGTGTGACCCTGAGCAAGTCATCTACCCCATCAGCCTCAACATAAAATAGGGATAAGAATAGCACCTCCCTAACAGGGACATTGAAAACATCCAATGAAAATACTTGTCAAAGCTCTTGGCGGGCTCTGGAATAGCAGGTGCTTAATAAATGCTCATCTCCTTCTTTCCTATGTCTGCAATGTATCTGGTTACAAAGGCTTTGTTTTTCTTTTTTCTCCCCTGGGGAGGGGGAAATGAGAGAGGAGGCTGCCAAGGGACAGGGTTGCCAAGAAGAAAAACAGGATCACTGAAACTTTTTTGAGAATACACAGAAGGAATCATGAACAGGGAAGCCTGGAAAGTAACATAATGAATTTATTAAAATACTTAAATAGAAAAAGCTGCACAAGATATAGATTTGCAGTTTCATATACAACCATCTTTGTTCTACCATGTATATGGAAGCTCTGGCTTTAATGTTTATTAAATTAATTATGTTTTTAAAAAGGGGGAAATTAAAATGCATTTCAAGAAAGCATATAATTCCAAATTTTAGGTAATACTAATAATAGCATTTATGTAGTGCTATAACAGCTAGTGACACAGTGGATAGAGTGCCAGGCCTGGAGTCAGGAAGACCTGAGTTCAATCCAGCCTCAGACATTTACTAGCTGTTAGACCTTGGGCAAACAAGTCATCTCACCATGTTGGCCTCAGTTTCCTCATCTGTAAAATGAGCTGGAGAAGGAAACAACAAATCATTCCAGTATCCCTGCTAAGAAAAGCCTAAATGGGGGCATGAAGAGCCAGATACAACTTAAAACTCAACTACAGCAGCAACCTAAGCAAAGTACTTTACAAATGTCCTTTTATTGGATCCTCACAGCCACCCTGAGAGGTTGATGCTATTATAATCCTCATTTAACTGATCAGGAAACATCTTCTGGGAAGACTGAATCATCTCTGAAACTCAGGCCTTCTCAGTCCTCTACCCCTCTGGTTGTAGAGAGTAATCACAGGAAGCCTCCTCCCAGAGCTTCCATCTGAAGAGGAGGGCTTGCCCATGAGATTAGGAGCTCCTTCAGGGTAGAGACTGGCTTCTGGCTTCTTTTGAATCTCCAGGGGTTCAAAAAGTCACTGGAACTTGGTTGGGGCTTAATAAACATTTAGTGCTTCACTGATTTACAAAGTGAAGTGACTTACCCAAGATGATATAATTTGTGTCTAAAGCAGTGGTTCTCACCCTTTTTAATGCCGTGACCCCGCAATACAGTTCCTCATGTTGCAGTGACCCCAAACCAAAAAATTATTTTGGTGGCTACTTCAAAACTATAATTTTGCTACAGTTATGATTCAGAATGTAAATACCTGATATGCAATATGTATTCTCATTGCTACAAATTGAGAGGTTGAGAACCACTGGTCTAAAGTAAGAATTAAAATGTTTGTTTTTTTCAAAAATCAGAAGATGTTTACTTATTTTTAAGAACTTGAACTATCTTCTATTCTTCCTAAAAGAATGAATAAATGATGTTGCCTCTCAATTCTTTAGCAAACACTACTATAGATTATTTTTAAAACCTCAGGGGATAAATATATCTTCTCTCTTGCTGGGCATTATAGTCCCTTAAAACCACCTTAAAGCAGACAAACAGTAACATTCAAATATGTGTAAATACAGGGCCTTATATTTAGAACTCCTTATAAAACAGAATTGGCCAAATGGAAAAGGAGGTGTAAATGTTCACTGATGAAAATAATCCCTTAAAAATTATAAATGAACAAGTGGATGTTAATTACTCCATTAGGCTTCAAGAAATAATTGAAATCAAAAGGATGGAAAAAATAGAAGAAAAATTAAAATATATCATCAGAAAAACACATGATCTCAAAAATAGATCAAGGAAAGACAATTTAAGAAGTACTGGACTACTGATAGCCATGATAAAAAAAAAAAGGCTAGACAGACATAATCTAAGAAATCATCAAGGGGTGCAGACAGCTAGGTGGCTCAGCGGATTGAGTGTCAGGCCTGGAGTCAGAAGGACTTGGTTTCAAATTTGGCCTCAGACATTTCCTAGTTATGTGACCCTGGCAAGCCACTTAACCCTAATAACTAGCCCTTACTGTTCTCCCTTACTACTCTGCTGCCTTTAAAAAGAAAGGAAGAGAAAGAAAGAGAGAGAGAGAGAGAGAGAGAGAGAGAGAGAGAGAGAGAGAGAGAGAGAGAGAGAGAGAGAGAGAAAAGAATATCAAGGAAGACTGCCCTACAATTTTAAATACAGAATAAAACAGAAATTGAAAGGATCATCTTCTGAAACAGATCCTAAGATGAAATTTTCTAGGAATTTTATAACCAGATTCCAGAGCTCCCAGGTCAAGGAGAAAATACTGCAAGCAACCAGAATGAAATCATGCAAATAGGGGGCAGCTTGGTGGCTCAGTGGATTGGGAGCCTAGAGATGGGAGGTCCTAGGTTCAAATGTGGCTTCAGACACTGTGAGCCCCTGGGCAAGTCACTTAACCCCCATTGCCTAGCCTTTACCGCTCTTCTATCTTTAAACCAATACATAGTAATGATTCTAAGATGGAAGGAAAGGGTTTGTTTGTTTGTTTGTTTTTTAATCATTCAAATATTGTGGAGCTACAGTCAAGATAACAAAGATTTAACAACTTCCATGTTAAATGAGTGGATGGTTTAGAATATTCCAGAAGTCAAAGAAACTAGAATTGCAACTAAGAATCACATACCCAGCAAAATTAAGTATAATCTTTCTGGGGGAAAAACATTAATGAAAAAAAAGATTTCCAAGCATTCCTGATGAAAAGACCAGAGCTGTATAGAAAAGGAGATACTGTAAGAGAAGACTCAAGAGAAGCATAAAAAGGTAAACATGAAAGAGTAATCAAAAGGTATTCAATAAAGTTAAAGATGTTTTCATTCATATATGGGAAGATGATACAGCCTCTAAGAACTTTATTATTAACAGGAAAGTTAGAAAGAGTCTACACAGACATAGAGCACAAACATAAGTTGATTATGTTGAAATGATCTCCAAAAAGAAAAGCAGGGATGAGAAGAGGAGAGGACTGGGAGGAGAGGTAGAATGTGGTATATTATCTTACATGGTGGATACCATAAACTGTAATAATTAAAATAGTTGGAGACATAAACTGTAGTGATTAAAATAGTGGAAGATATAAATTGTGATAGATATAAGAGTGGGTGAGTAAATTGTGACCGCAAGAAATATGTTTTCACCACAGTATCTTGTTTTAAATCAAATATTTAAGGTGGTCGCCAGGGAAATATTCCCAATTATGAATATACCCAAGTCAACTGGGTTTTATAGAGATTTTTAATTAATAATACAATGAGGAATCAAAGAGAAAGAGAGAGAAAAAAGAGAAAAGAATAGGCCGGCCCTGGCAGCCCTGGCCAACCCAGGCCTAAGCCCTAAAAAAAATTGATCAGTCAGTCCTAATCACTCACCATAAGATCTGTTCAAGCGAGGATTCAGGGGGACAGAGTCTCCCCAGAGGGAGTTCCAGCCAGAGTCAGCCTCCCTTGAAAGACCTCCTTAGAGATTGTCTCTCAAGAGCCTGTATATCTCAAGAGCTCTCCTCAACAGTCTGTCCTTTTTCTTATATAGCAGGTTTTCTCCTATGTTACCTCCCCTAAGTTCTTCCGTCTACCAATCACAGTAGATGTTTTCCAAAGGACAGCCCATTCTGAATTCACACCTGAGTAGATTAATCCTTTTAATAATCCACACCTGAGTAGGTTAGAATTTCTGTGTAAGTTTTTTCCTCTTTGCTCCTTTTAAGTTCACAAGTTGCCTGACCTTTGTAGGTACCTAGCACCCCCTTTGTAATTAATTCTAAAAATAGGCATGGCTTAAGTATGGGTGTAAGTATTTTTCATTGTTCAGCAAGGAGTTTTCTCCCCTAAAGCAGTCTTAAGTAAGGGTGGAGTAGAGGTCTTCCCATTTCTGATCTAAGTAGAGTTCTCACTTTCCAAATGGGGAATGGTCCCAGTAGGGAATTGTTCCAATGGAGAATTCCCCAATGGGGAATTTTTTTAACATTCACAAGTCTGATAAATTTCAAGACTCACAATATGGGAAGATGATACAACCCCTAAGAACTTTATTATTAACAGGACAGTTAGAAAGAGTCTACACAGACACAGAGCACAAGCATGAGTTGATTATGTTGAAATGTTCTCCAAAAAGAAAAGCAGGGATGAGAAGAGGAGAGGACTGGGAGGAGAGGAAAGGAGAGGTAGAATGTGGTATATTATCTTACATTTGTGAACTGGTCCAATCATTCTGAAGAATAGTCTGGAACTATGTCTAAAGGGCTAAAAAAAAAAAGGCCTTTAACCCAGCAATACCACTAGTAGGTCTGTCTCTGAAGGAGATCGAAGAAAAAGGAAAAGGAGATAGATAGATAGATAGATAGATACATAGATAGATACATAGATACATAGATACATAGATAGATAGATGCAAAAATATTCATAGTAGCTCTTTTTGTGATGGCAAAGAAGTGGAAATCTAGGGAATGTTCATCAATTGCAGGACAGCTGAACCAGCATGATTGTGATGGAGTACTACTGTGCTGTAATAAGGAAGGTCAAGGAGGCCTGATTTCAGACATACATGGTAAGACCTTCATGAACTGACACGATGAGAGGTGAGAACCAGGAGATCATTGTGCACAGTAATAGCAATTGTATAATGATGATCAACTGTAAAAGATGTGGCTACTCTGATCAATACAGTGATCCAAGACAATTCCAAAGGACTCATGAAAAATGTTATCCAATTTTCCATTTTGAAAAGGAACTGATAAACTCTGAGTGAAGATTGAAGTATAATTTCCTTGCTTTTTGAGGGGGAGAGGGCTGGTGGCAATAGGGCTAATAAAAGAATATGTTTTAAATTATTTCACATGTATCATTGATATATTGTTTGCATTCTTGGTGGATAGGGGAAGTGTGGAAGAGAGAGGATCTGGAATTTGATTTTTAAAAGAGAAAACCAAATGCAAAAAATAAATAAATAATAGGTTTAATACATTTTTTAAAAAAGAACTCCTATCTTTTACACTCACCTCTATCTCAGCTGTTATCTTTTACACATAGCCTTTTAAAAATCTTTTTTCTTTCTTCAAATTACTTTGAATGTATTTTGCATTTGCTTACCTATTTTAATCTTATATCCTCTAAGTAAAATACTAGCTCCTTGAAAAAATAAAAAGAATCACTACCCTCTTTTCAAAGTTCAGCCCAAATGCCTTCTCTGACACTATAGCTGTCCTTAAATTACTTTGCATTATACTCAGTTATATTGAGACACTACTAAGGAGTGAAAAGGACAGAGCTCAGGGCCTACAGTCAGGAAAACCTGAATTCAAAATGTGCCCTGGTAATTTACTAAGGCAAGTCACTTTATGTCAT
This sequence comes from Monodelphis domestica, assembly GCF_027887165.1. Classification (NCBI taxonomy): domain Eukaryota; kingdom Metazoa; phylum Chordata; class Mammalia; order Didelphimorphia; family Didelphidae; genus Monodelphis; species Monodelphis domestica. The sequence goes on along the minus strand of NC_077230.1, from coordinate 415,422,786 downwards.
TTGCTTCTCTTTCCTCATCTATAAAATGGGGATAAGGACAGCATCATTATTACTATTTATCCAGTAAGGATTAATTTATTTTTTACTTTGTACCTGCAGCATCTAGGACAGTGCCTTGAACAAAGTAAGTGCTTAATACATATTGAAGGAATGCCAGTGTACTCAGCTATGAAACAGTGGATTTCATGACCTCCTAACAGCTCACAAGTGAGGAAAGCCCTTTAATGCTTATAAACCACACTCTTCCTGACCCAACAACACCTGGGAAGAATAGTGCAATCATCTCCATGCCACAGAGAAGGAAGTGATATCACCCACTTAAGTCACCCAGCCTGAAATCATCAGAGTCCACATTTATACCCAGATCTCCTGACCCCAAGCCTAAAGCACTTTCTTTCTCCTAAAGAGTCCAGTAACTCCTGGAGGGCATAGAAAACACTCAGAAACATGACAGTGACATCGAGAACCCCAGGCCTAGCTGTAAGATCTTACAGTCCTGACTTACTTTGCAAAGATTGCCATGAGTTTTCTTCTGTTTCTTCGAGGTTCTGAATCTTCATCAAACTCCTCCATCTCCTTCCCCAAAAAAACCTCCTGGTGAAAGTCTTTGTTCAGGTGCCCATCCATCTCCATCTTGACCCCGTTCAGGTGGTCTCGGGGCAGGATCTCATTCTCATCTTTGTCAGTCCCCTTCTCCTTCAAGGCTGAATTGTTGGCAGGTCTGGCATAAACATCCATGAGGAGAAAAACAAATAGCAATGACAAGTAGACAGAGCCCAGGCTGCAGAGGAAGGCCTGCTTTGACACCATTTTTGTCCAGCTCTTCACTATGACCTAAAGGATCTTCAAGGATGGATCCAGGGAGCTGCCAAAATTTAAAAACAGAAACATTAAGCTCTCAGAAGGCCCCAGGGTAACCCTAAACTGGCATCTGGAACAGGGGTCTTGATCAACTAGAGAACCATAAATAGACCTACAGGGTCACAAGAAAGAGTCAGTCCTTCCAGTGAATGCCTGGGACACATTCCCAAAAAGGACAAATGCATTTTGTCACCAATCTCTGGCTTAACCTCCTCAAATAAAGAGTATCCACTGAGCCTGAGACTAAAGCAGAAAACACTAGCCTCCTTCTGGGGCCTGCCTTAGCTGAAAGGGCAAAGGCAAGATCACTAATTCACTTTCACTGGAATAGGTTTTATTTATAATGATCATTCTTTACCTTGATGCCATGAGGAAGTTAGGCTGGGCCAAAGACAACAATTATTTACACATTGAGCAGAGATGCCAAGTATGAAACCCTTCCTCAATGCCTCTGGCTGCCAGAGACACCTATGGCTAGAGCAGCAATCACAGCCAGGAGCTGGCTTGGGCCAAGGAGGCTGACCACAAGTCACAGAGACTGACCTCGTAAGATAACACTTGAGCTGCACTCCATGGAAGGGAAAACAAAGCTGAGGAAGTCATGGCTCCTTAAAGGACATGGAAATAACATAAAATAATAATGTGCAACTTCTCAGTTAAAAAAACTTTTGGAAAAAGTTACTTTAAATATTTTCTATAACTACCTTATGTTGTTTTGAAGTGAAATGGTTACCGAAGCTTATTGATAATTTCTTCCTATTACCTACAGTAGCTGACCTTCCTCTTGCCCAACTCTGCCATCATCTGGATCTATCCATCCAAACAACATTTATTAAGCACTTACTATCGGCCAGGATCCAGGCCTTTATCAGCTCTCTTAATTAGATCACTGCAATCATCTCCTCACAGACAATTAAGGAGGTGTCTTAAATATGAGAAGCAACAGAAAGATGGAAAACAAGCCCAAAGCCATCCACTAGATTTCCTCAATCCCTCTTCTCTGCTCTGTAAGTAGCTTTGTTTTGCAATGAAGTTAGTATCAATCAAGCTTTTATCTGGAACCAATAATGAGAATATCTAGAAAGAGGGTAAAAAGCACCAACGGCATGGAAGCAAGAGGAAGTCAGATGGCTGGCCTGGTCAGCCTGGGAGCACATACCCAGAATCCCTGCTGCTGAGGAGGCTGAGTCCTGGAATCCTGGGCCACACTCAGTTCACACTACCCCTGAGAACTCAGGGTGACCAGGCAGAGGGTAGAAAAATGGAGGCAGTTAGAGCTTCTGTGCCCATCAGTTTGGTGAACAGACCTAGGAATGGCCACTGCATGTGTACAAGACATGTGCGACAAGACACCAGTCAGACCAAACTAACTTGATTTCATTCTGTAACAGGATCACTAAACTGGTACCTCAGGGGAAGATTGTAAAAATAGGTTGCCCCAATTTTAAACCATTTGATAAGGTATTTTGTGCTTTTGTCCCCAATTCATATTGATACATTTTATTTTTATATCATTTTCCTTTCCAAGACAGAAGGTCACCCCTGGCAGTTATATAGGGAAACCTACTGTAGGGTCACCAGTAATGGGAACTCCCAAAAGATAAAACCCTCCATCAATGCAGGATGGCTTCTTCTCTGCAACTGCTAGTTTTATAGAGTTTGGGGTGCCCAGGGACACAGGCAGGATGTACCAAGTGGGCCTTAAAGTAGAAGAAAAATCATCACAGAAAACTAGCCCACACAGCAACCAAGCCTGACAGTTTCCCAGCCATAGTCCAAGACCTTTGCAAAGAAAAGGGATGCATTTTCTCCTCACTTCACCAGGGCCAATCTTGGTCAATAATAAGTACAGTTTGGATTTTGTGTGTTCTTTTCATTTATCTCACACTATTCTGATAGAAAAATGAGATGTTAACTAGATGAAAGCGCAATTAGATGGATTCAGAATGAGTTGATGGGCCAGACTCAAAGAACCATCAATCCATATCAATGATTCCATGTCAACTAGGAAGGTCTCCAACATAAGTCCTCAAGAATCTCCGATTGTTGCTAGCTTTTCAACACTTTTATTAATAAGTTGGATAAAGTCAAAGAAAACAAAAACATCATTATAAAATTTATAATTAACTTGGGGTATAGCTAATCCACTGGTTAAGTCAGGATTCCAAAAGGGTGACAAGTTAGAACAGTATACTCTGGGGGCATCTGGGTAGCTCAGTGGATTGAGTGCCAGGCCTAGAGACGGGAGGTCTTGGGTTCAAATTTGACCTCAGACACTTCCCAGCTGTGTGACCCTGGGCAAGTCATTTGACCCCCATTGCCTAGCCCTTACCATTCTTCTGCCTTGGAGCCAATACACAGTATTGACTCCAAGACGGAAGGTAAGGGTTTTGTAAAAAATAAAAATAAAAAAAAGAACAATGTACTCCATCTAATAAGATGAGTTTTAATAAAGAGAAATGGTGGACTCAAGAAATCAATTTCTCAAGTACAAGATGGAGGAAACACAGTAAGACAGGAGTTTGTCTGAAAAAGATGAAGGGAATTGAACAGATTGTAAGCTTGATGAGTCAGCAGAAGGATGTAATAGCTCAAATAACCTAATACAACTTTAGCCTACATTAAGGGAGAGTAAGTCCCACTGCATTTGGTCCTTGGACTATTCTGAGCACCATGTTTTGATAAGCTAAACTGCATCCACAAGAAGACAACCAGAATGGTGAAGGGCCTCAAGGTCATGGAAGTCCATAACAGGCATAGGGATATAATAGCTCCCTTGAGGTACTTAAAAGGCTATTATCTAAAAGCAGGATTTAGCCTTGATCAATGAGGCCAACTGACTTAACCACAACAAGAGCTCTCCAAAATGGAAGGGGCTGCCTTGAAAGAGAGTGGGAGTCCCCCAAATGAAGGTATGTGGTTTGAATATGACTAAAATGGTCACTTCCAACTCTGAAATTCTGCGATTTTGGGAACCCCTGTTCTAGCATCAAATAAGCCCTGTTTAAATTAATTCACTTTGAGGAAGGGGAACTTAAATTTTGGAGCCCTGAAGATTTGAGAAGATACCTACCCTAGGCCAAAAAACAAAAATTGAGAGATACTTGGGAATGACAAAATTCTCTCTCCCTCTGAATGGTAAGCTATAGCTATTTCTATATCATCCCTCCATTTGCAATTTTGCACCCCAGCCCAACAGATCCTAACTCTAGGGTGGGAGAGCCAAATAGAATTCCTAAGCCAAAAAGAGATAGTAACTTCAAAAGAACCCCAAAAGTCTCATTAAAATTTCCCATGGAAAAGTTTTCACAAGCAGTTGTAGATTCTTCCAAATTCCCTCTTCTAGAATTGCAAAAAGTACATTTTGTGATCAACATATCTCCGTGCCTTATTTTTTCCAACTAATTTAACTATTGTAACATGTCTAAATAAGTAGTTATTCCAGACCATCTTTCCTTTATTTATTAGGCTCCCAGCAATCACCTCCTTTTTCCCTTCTTAGACAACCACTTGGAAAAAATAGCCCCAAAAGAAAAAATGATACATTATTCTGACTTACTATAAATTGATGGTGATACTGCCTGTGAACACACATGTCATTACAGAAACAAAATAACCCAGGAATCTATACTTAGTTGTACTGGTACTGAACCCTTTTATTAATGACTTGGGTAAAGGCAGAAATAGCATGCTTATTTTATATGAAAATAACACAAAACTATGACACCTAACACCCTGGATGAGGAGATCAGGAGCCAAAAAGGAAGGAAGCATGGTTAGAGAGCAGCTCAGGTCCTACTTACTGTGGATTATGGTCAGTATGTAATAAACTGTGTGTTGATACATATGAATGGCATCATCAAATGTTTGAACAATTTTTCTGTCAATAAGAACATAATTTCCAGGACTAGGTTAGAACTCATCAGGAGCATTGGGATTAAATCTTAAAACTAAGATTTAAAGACATTTGATAAATTAGAAAGCATCCAGAAGAGGGGCAAGCAAGATGGATGCTAAAGACATTGAGTCCCAGTCACATGACGATTAAAGAATTGAAGATGTTCGGCCTGGAAAAGATTCAGGGTTTGAAGTGGAAAGAAAGAGATGCTAGCTGTCTTCAGATATCTTGAAGGAATGTCATATGGATGAAGAATTAAGACTTATTCTATTTGGCTTCAGAAAGCAGATTCAAGAGAGAAACTGAGGCTTGATATTGGGAAAACCATCCCCAAAGCGTAATGAGTTGCCTTAAGACGTGGAGGGTGTCCTTTTTTTGAAGGTCTCTGAGCAGAAGTCCAATGACTGCTTGTCAGGTATATTATAACAAGCATTCCTTTTATGAGGAGACTGAACCAGTCACTGAAGTCTCTTCCAACTCCCAAATTCAAGGATTCTGTGAATGACACAGGTGATTGGAAGACCAATTAAGCTATTTATTAGTTTTTGTGACACATATCTGACAAATCATTTGATTGTCTAAGCCTTAATTTCTTCATCTGTAAAATGAATTAAAGGGTTAGGGGACCTCTGAAGTCCATCTCAGCACTAAATCAGTGATCCTATGACCTAGGAAAAAAGAGCCAGAACTGGGAGGAGGCCGGTGACCTTGCCATGGGAAGAATGTGAACTGCCTTTAAACAACCAAAAGGCTGATTATCCAACAGATAAGTGGGGAAAAGATTTAAACAAACATTTCTTGGAGAAGTAATGCCAACTTTTAACAGGCTCATGAAAGTATGCTTCAAATCACTCGGAGGAAATACAAATTAAAACAACTGAAGTCTCACATCATACTCAACGAGCAAAGATGTTGGCAGGGCTGCAGGTAAATAGGCACATTAACAAATACACTTTTGGAGAAACTAGACATTGATCTGATCATTCTATACCATAATTTGTAATTAGACAAGAACCACTACTAAACTGTTGTTCATACCTGTAATCTATCTGGCCATCCCATTACCAAGAACACAACCTCAAGGAGGTCAATGATATAAAAGATCTCATAGTTCAAAGAGTCTTGTACCACTGGCCACACTAGTCAAAAAAAAAATAGGAAATAGCAGGTACTTCATTTCATGGAGAAAAGGTTAAACTAATTCAATTAGTTCAATGAAATCATCTATGTGCATTGTAAATTTCAACTACATCCAGAAAGGGAGGGAGGAAGAAAAAAAATAATCTAAATCATGTGAGAGGTTATGCACAGTAACTGAAATATTGTGGAACGATCAAATGTAATTGACTTTTGTGAATCTTAAAACTACTCAGACTATACCTTAGAAGATTTGGTGATGTAGGACAACTCTGAGAGACTTGTGAGAAAGAATGCTATCCACCTCTAGAGAAAGAACTGTAGGAATAGAAATCCAGAAGAAAACATGTGATTTATCACTTGTTTATAATGAGTATAGGGTTTGGGGTTTTGGTTTTAAAAGATTACTCTATTATAAAAATGAATAATATGGAAAATGGTTTTGAGTAATAATATATGTATGACCCAGTGAAATTGCTTGTCATCTCCAGGAAGTAGGAGAGAAGAGGGGAAGAAGACAACAAGAATCATGGAAACCATGGGAAAAAATTAAAAATTAAAATTAAATTAAATAAATAAATAGCATGAAAGGACCATCCACCTTTCAACTTCATGAACATCAGAGTATTATGTCATAGAGCCCTTTAGCAACCTAGTGAAGCTTACATGCCTCTTCTCAGAACATTGTGTTACCTAAATTCATAACTGAATAACTGAAGAAAATACTTAAATTCAGTTAGCATAATGAAAATTAAAATGTAATTTTTTTCCCCTTTCAAGAGCACAGACACCCTGAAATATATCCATGGAAGCCAGTTTAAGAATCTCTATGTGCATTTAGCATGAGAAAAATGAACATGTTATTTATATATACCTTTCAGGATGTGATTCTAGGATCTCTACTGTATTCAGTGTCTAATTATTTATTCTGCTTAGGCTGCAGGAGATCAGAGAAAATGTGCTGACTACTTAGATGACTATGATACAGTATACTTTTCATTCAATAAAGTCAAAATGCCTTTTATAAAGGCCTTTATAAATCCGTCACACACACACACTTACCACCTTAGCAGACACCCCTAAATTCACACTTTTCCTAGCAGAGGACAAACCTATTTTTTTCTCTCAGGAGAGTTGCAATAGTTTTTAATTTAATTTAGAGATTAGGATTCAAGTACCAGCTTCAATACTTAATGGACCTAGGACCTTGGGAAAGTACTCCTTCCATGCTCTGATGCACAAGTCTAATTCTAAAATGGGAATGCTCATCCCTTTTCTATGCCCTTTATCAGGAAGGCAACTGGGAAAATTATCAGATGAGATAATGGGTGGCAGGCCCAAATACTTTACAAATGTTATCTCTTATGATCCTCAAGATCATACCCCAGAAGGTAGATGCTATTGTCATCCCCATTTTATAGTTGAGGAAACTGAGGCAGGCAGAGGTTAAGAGACTTGGCTAGACACACAGCTAGTAAATATCTGAATATAGACTTGAACCTAGCTGTCCCATACAAATGGAAATCAAGGAAGGCTGGAGGTTATATACAGCACCTGGGTTTCACAACCCAGACTGGGTGTCTCTATAAAAAGGCTCAGCACTTGGGCCAGGGAAGCTTTTCTCCCACCAGAGAGTTAGGGGTAAGGCTGAAAACCAATGAGTTGGGTAAATGACTCCCAACTACTTCTACTAGATGTGGGGAGAGGGAATAGAAAGCCTAGAGTTGAGGGTCGTTCTGGGATCTTCAAAGCCACATTGATGGTCAACCAAGCTTGAGCCAGTGGAGAATAGAAGAAAAAAATCACAGAAGACCCTGAGGAGCTCAAGGAGTTTGCCAAAAAGCCAACTTGGGAGAGGATCTGTCTACATTATGCTCAGACTCAGGGAAGCATCACATCAGGAGCTCTCTGGAACCACTATCTGTGGTTTTGAACCACTGTAGCTAGCTCAAGAACCCCAGGGAGTCTGGTCCCCTGCTACAGAAGCAGCTGGGAGCAATGATCACATGGAAACAGTCCTTCTATAAGCCAGACACAAGATGCACCAAGAAAAGAGAATGGGGAAACCAGGAGACCCTGTTTCTCTAGGGTCCCAAGATCTCACAGCAACAGATCTGCAATTTTGGTGAAGAGCTGGATCTTGAAGAGGAGGTTGGGCAGTCTGGTTCTGTAAAGGCAAGCACAGCAATGGCTACTCATCCCAGAAGGATTTGAAGGCAGTAGGAGCCTTCCCTGGAAATCTATGTCCTTTCTATAGCCTTGGGTCCTCTTTCAGTCACCTTAGCCTTAGGGACTCCCATTTCAGACATATTCCCTACTCTTCAGATCCCAAGTTCCTTTCACCACTCTGTATTCAAACTGGGCTGACTCAGCAGGCAAAAGAGATAGGGGAAAAGAGAGATGGAGGGAGGGAAGGAGAGAAGATTGAGTTCTCCCTGGATCCTAGTTTGGAAAAGGAGTTTAGAGCTGGTATTTTAGTGATTCATCAACAGAATACATTTTGAGGGGAGTGGGATGAGAGGGAAATTGGGAATTTTCTTGATTCTTAGCTCTGTGTCTCAAAGTCAGGTAAAAATAAAAAATTTTTAAAGGGTAAGATAACCACAAAAGGCTTTGGATTTCTTTTCCAAGCTCCCTTTGCTTTTGGTCCTAAAGAAGCGTTCTCTCTGGTTTAAAAGTAAGTTCATTGGACCTTCCATTACCTGCAGAGACAGATGATTCGAAAACCAAAGACAATCCCCCCAAATAACTTGAGACTGATTTTGAGATGTGCACTATGAAGAATTCTGAATAACACATTTCCCTCCCTTTCTACCAGCTGGCATTTTGGGTGTTCTACAATCTGGTTCCAGCCAACTAGCTGCTCTATTAACTCAATTGACTCAACCCTGCTCCCTTCTTCACCCTCAGGCCTGTCTCTCTACACCTTCCCCTCCTCCTCCTCCAGAAAATTTTTCCTGGTCCTTCAGGTCCTTCAGAGGTTCAAAGTTTCTCCAACCTCAAACCATTATGCCTTTTCCTTATTTCTTAAATATAACAGGGGGCCCATTCACAGTGCAGTTCCCTGAGAGCTGCTTGTCTGAGTCCTGGATTCAAAGGAACCAGGTTCAAATCCTAACTCTCACACTGGTTTCAGTAATCTTGAGCAGGTCACTTTCTTCTCTAGGATCATTTGCCTCTTTAAAACCTTGGGGAGTTGGACCAGAAAACCTCTAAGGTCCCTCTCTGACTCTAAATGTGTAATCTTATTGAAAAATATATATTTTAAGAGACAACAAAATAAAAATAAGTAAATCTCTAGTCTGTTGGTAAACAACCCAAAATGCTCCTCTCCTCTTTTCTATATCTATGGGGTTTGTGTTTATTTCACTGAATTCTGCCCCTCTCACAATCTCTCTGGATCAATTTGTTCACCTCCATAAAGAGGAGTTAAACTTGAAAAACTCTAAAGTCCCTTCCAAAGTTCTAAATCTATGGGCCCAGGGCTCCAGAACTCATACTTAACAGTTGGTCAACAGGCCTTTATTAAGCACCCACTACAGCTTAGCACTGGACTAAACTCTGAGGATACAAAAATAGAAAGACAGCCCACTAGTAGTGTATCCCCGGAGACAATAAGTACACAAGCTCTAAGCCTCATAAAAGAGATATCGCTAAGTGGGAGCCAGAGAAGGCTGCAGGCCAGCTGAGGCTAAGAGAAGGACTTGAGAGGGGGATGATCAGAGTAGGGTACAGTAGGATTTGGTGGTGTGGGACAATACAGGGAGGGAAGCTCCTCGCCACCAGCGGACTCCTAAGTGAACTCCCCATAGCCGGGGGTCTTCAAGCCGGACCCTAGCATAAGGTAACATCCCGAGGTCTCCCCTCCAGCTCAAATAATTTGTGATCCTTGACCTCCGACGGGAGTCCCCTCCAGCTCGATCAGTTTGTGATCCTCCGGAAAGAAGTGAGCTGCCTCTCGCCGTAAGTCTTCAAGCAGGACCCAGACTCTAGTCCAAACAATGTGACCCTATGATCCCCGGATACCTTCGAAACGGGACAAACCCGACTGTCAGTAACTGGGGAGTGAGCTCCCCATCGCCGGGGGTCTCCTAGTAGGACATCTCCGACAAGAACGGCTCGTGACCCCGTAACCCATGAACCTTCCTCTCGCCCAGCGCAGCCCAGGGGCCCCAAAGCGTAGCCCAGTCACTCACCGCCCGGAGCCCCGACGATGCCCAAGAGCAAAGTCCACGACACAGTCAACGGAAGCCAGCACAGGCGGCCGCCATCTTTCTTGAGGGAAGGGGCGGGGAGAGGCAAGCGGCCACTGAATCTAAGGTCACTAGGGCCTCCCTGCCACCATCTTTCTTCCGGGCGGAAGAGACGGCAACAACGTCCTCATCACGTGCCACGGGACACCCGACCCCGCCCCTTAGCCCTGCCACCTCAGCGCCCTCGGAGGGAGACACGCCTCCGCGGTCCTTTTCACGATTTTACGCACCCATCCCTCTCACTTTCGCCTCGGTGACCAAGATAGGGGAGCACCGCCCACGGGAGAGAGGCGAAGGGAAAAGCGTTACGGCCCCGGATGAAGGGAATTCCGAGAGGCCAATCCGCGCACGCGCAACAGCAACGCGCGCTGCCCCACCACCACCATCGACGGACGCCCCCTCCTCGGAGCAGGCTGTAAAGGTCGGCAGAGAGGAGGTGCGCACGCAGCCCCGCGTGCGAACGGGTGCGATGAACCTGCTTCGGCTCGTGTGTAGGCACCGCACAGCGTTGGTACTAGCTGGCCTGGCGCTATCAGCCACCGCACTGCTCTGGCTGGCCAGGTGCGCGCCCGAGGGCGCGGGGGGCGGGCGCGCGGTGGCAGTGGCAGCAGACGCGCATGCGCCAGTCGAAGCGGGCGAGCTCGCAGAGCGCGCATTCTTGGCAGTGCTGGTGGTGAGCGCGCCCGCGGGTACGGAGCGGCGGCGCGCCGTACGCAGCACGTGGCTAGCGGATGCTGGGCAACCGGGGCCACTGGCCGACGTATGGGCGCGCTTCGTGGTAGGAACGGCCGGGCTGGCAGCCCCTGAGCGACGCGCGCTGGAGAGGGAGCAGGCGCTGCACGGCGACCTGCTGCTGCTGCCCGTGCGCGATGCCTACGAGAATCTCACGGCCAAGGTGCTGGCTATGTTCGCGTGGCTCGACGAACACGTGGCCTTCGACTTCGTGCTCAAAGCTGATGACGACACGTTCGCACGCCTGGGCGCCCTGCGTGACGAGCTGCGCGCGCGAGGGCCCGAGCAGCGCCGCCGCCTCTACTGGGGCTTCTTTTCGGGGCGCGGGCGTGTGCAAGCTGGCGGGCGCTGGCGCGAAGCCGCCTGGCTGCTCTGCGACCACTACCTGCCCTATGCGCTGGGCGGCGGCTACGTGCTCTCGGCAGATCTGGTGCGCTTTGTGAGCCGCAGCCGCGACGTGTTGCAGCACTGGCGCAGTGAGGATGTGTCCCTGGGCGCCTGGCTGGCGCCTGTCGATGTGCACCGTGAACACGACCCGCGCTTCGACACGGAGTATCGCTCGCGTGGCTGCAGTAACCAATACCTTGTGACGCACAAGCAGAGCCCCGACGACATGCGTGCCAAGCAGCGCAGCCTGGCTCAGCATGGCCACCTGTGCCCACAGGAGGTGCGCCTACGCCTTTCTTACGTCTACGACTGGGATGTGCCGCCTTCTCAATGCTGTCGCCGCCGGGAAGGCATTCCCTGAGCAGCAGCAGCCAGACAGTGGCGCCAGGCTGGGCCTCAGCCTGTGCCCGGGGCGGTGTCAGCGATTGTGCAGGAGGCCAAGACAGCTTCTTGTCCTTCCCGTCCAACTGGGAGCAGCGGACGGTGCTGACTGGCTTGGACACGGCAGAGAAGACTGTGCTTGGAGCAGTCATCTCAACTGCACGGGGCAGGACACAGGCTGGCCCCTGATGGAGGTCCCCAGGCTGCGCCCAGTGCGATGGCCACGACTGTGGATGGGGGTAGGACAAGGCTGGGATAGCTACTTGTCCAACGGAGCGGCCCGAGGCTGTGTCCAGTGCAGTGAACCAGTCTGTGCGGGGCAGGACACGGGGCCAGGGCAGCTACACCTGGCCGGCTGGGACCGGGCAGAGAAGACTATTTGGGGCAGTGATCGCCATTGTCCTGGGGGCTGGACCTGGGCTGGGCCACTGGAAGAATGCCGGGGAAGCTGCTCCCTAATTGCGATCCTGGTGCCTTCCTCATGTCTAACCTATTATTCCAGTTCCCATTCCTCCAAACCCTGCGTTTGGGGCCGCTAACACCCAGCAGTGGCCTACAGACTGCCACTGATGCTGCTCTAGACATTTGGACAGGAAGAAATTTTTCTGTCCCCTCGATTTATTTATTGAAAGTTGCACATGGTGGTCACATGACCTTCACCCCAACCCATCCCCCAATTCTGAGCCAGGCCAGCCTCCCCAGCCCTGTTACCTAGGGCCAGAGACAAACTTCAAAATACTAGTAACTAAAATTGACCCATGTTTTAGTCACTTATGCCAAAGGAATCAAAAGTGTATATACTCTGGGGTGGGACTGGATAAATTTTCCTCAACTCATTTTAAACAATACTCATCCTTGGAGGGAAAACTATTTTAATGGCTGGAAAGGAAATCACTTTTTGACCCCTTTTACACTACGCAGTAAAAAGAGATTCTAGCAAAAGCCATTGTAATTTCATTTAATGTAGCCTTCTTCGTCTGGCATTTAGCAATATTTGGTGTCGCAGGTAAAACTTTTCTTTCGGAGTGGCTGTATTTAATGGTCGGCTGGCCGTATGTCTCTAGGGGAAGGCAGTACTGTAAATCCAGTTCAGTGCTTAACTGTGATATATTTATAAATACTGTAAATATGTATAGTGAGGAGCTTGTGCTGAATGTGAGGTTCTGAGCATTTGAATATTATTTAATGAAAAGTCTTTAATTCTTCTTCTGTCTTACCAAAACTTCACATTCGTGAATGTGCAGTTTGTTTTTAGATTCTGAGTTTTATAATCCCAAATTGCTTCATGTCCATTTAAATTGGCAAGAATGTAGAAACCATCCATTAATCTTAACAGTTTACATATATCGTCTTTTTGTAGAGACTCTCCTTTTAAGGATCTCTTCACAGAGTGAATAGCCACAACCTCCTCTAACCAGGCAGTGAGAAGGATTTCTCTCTCTTCCACATTCTTTTATTCTTGTAGCTTGTCAGCAGACATGCAGACAAGAAACTGAATTCTTTTTTTTTTAACCCTTACATTCTATGCTAGTAACAACTCTTAAGACAGAAGAGTAAGAGCTAGGCAAATGGGATTGAGCGATTTGCCCAGCATCACACAACTTGGAGGTGTCTGAGGCCACATTTGAACCCAGAACCTCCATACTTCATGCCTAGCATTCTATCCATTACACCACCTGGCAATCTAGAATTCTTTAAAATAGGTCCAAGGTTTTCCAAATGCTCAAAAGAAGTATTTCCTGTTGTGATATTACCTTTAAACAACAAAGAAAATGGTTCCTAGGAAAAGGCCTTACCCAATGGTATCAGATGCTTTTAATTCCTCTTTTTTCACTGGCAAATGTGGAAAAGTGAAATCTTGTCCTTGAGATTAAAATAAATGAACCTCCATTTTATCAACTGAACTCTAAACTCATTTTAACTTTTTTAGATACATTTTTTGTGACTTTTGTTTTATACAAATTATTACACATGGATTATTTTACTAACCCAAATGTAAGTCAGATGGCTCACCTAACTGTGTGACTGACTGGTCAAGTCACTTTAACCCTATTTGCTTATCCCTTGCCCTTCTGTCTTAGTTATTCCTAGGACAGAAAGTAAGGGTTTAAAAATAAAAGAAATAACCTACAGTCCATATCAATGTTCACAGGAGCCAGGGATAGGGATGGCATCATTGATTCTAGTGGGAAGCTAGACCCCCAAAGAGCACTTCATCTACTAGTGTGGTTCTGGGCCTAGAACACAGAGCCCAGGCTTCCAAAGTCAGAGTTGAGACTTGGAAAAGGTCTTCTGTCTCCAAGACCAGTTCTTTGTCCACTGTGGCTTTCTGCCTTTTAAATCCCTAGATGGAGTATAGAAATAATAAGTTGTTTTTTTTAACAGCATAGGATCTTTAAGGATCTAGTAAAATAATTTGGTAAGCTGTCACAAGAGCATTCCATTTCAAACTCTTAAGCATCCAGACATCAGGAATACTATTCCATTTATCTTTTTTTTTTAAAAGATGATGCTTTAAAATATATCCATTATAAACACTCTTTAATTCCAATTTAAAACTTAGATAAACATCAGTGCCTCTGTATTTTAATAGCTCTCAGTGGCTTTTTGCTTCACATTGAACAAATGATCCTGTTCCATTGGTCACTCCTGCTAGAGTTCTAGCTATTTTCTCCTGCCCTTATTTTATTTATTTTTAAAAAAAGGTTTTAAGAATGAAGGACATAAAGGCACAAAAATAAAGTAAGTACAGATCCCACCCTGAAAGATCCCCACAATCTAAAAGCATCAAGATCATCAAATTAATAAAGACATGTTCCTATAACCCTTCAGTGACAGACTTTGACTCAACCCCTAATCTATGCTAGAATATAGGTGTTTTCTCCACTCTCCAAACAAGCACACTGAGAGAAGAAAGGCTAACTGCCCAGGGTCGTCCACCAAAATCAGTGTCGAGGCGGCTCCAAACTCTGGAGCCATTTTCCTGTTGGCTTCACATTTCCTGTCCCAGTTTGGTTTTAAATGTCCTCCTTTACCTTGAGAATATGCCTCGGAGATAAGACAAAAATTGAAAGGAGCTCCTGGCCGCAAGGAGCTTACTTACTTCTGAAGTCAGCACAAAGAATAGGGCACAAGTAAATACAAAGTCATTTCAAAAGTGATTCCAGAAATATTTTTTAATGTGTCAGGTGCTTAATAAATGTTTAGTGCCAGGAGTACACAAGAGCCCCAGATTTTAGTGTGATAAAGAGGAAATTAGGCATGAAACAACAAAAAAAATTAATTCAGAAAGATAAATTGAGGTTTCTATACGAAGTTACTGCCCCATAGGAAGGAAGGAAGGAAGGAAGGAAGGAAGGAAGGAAGGAAGGAAGGAAGGAAGGAAGGAAGGAAGGAAGGAAGGAAGGAAGGAAGAGAGAAAAGAAAGAAAGGAAGAAAGAGAAAAGAAGAAAGAAAGAAAAAGAGAAAAAAGAAAGAAAGGAAGGAAGAAAGAAAGAGAAAGAAAGAAAGAAAGAAAGAAAGAAAGAAAGAAAGAAAGAAAGAAAGAAAGAAAGAAAGAAAGAAAGAAAGAAAGAAAGAAAGAAAGAAAAAGGAAGAAGAGAGAGAAGAAAGAAAGAGTGGCTTTAGCTAGTGAGGCTTCCCCCAAACAAGCCTTCCCTTAACTTTGTACCCTCTGGAATTAGCACCTTGGGGGAGGGCAAGGTATTACAAAATGTGATTGCTAATATGAGGGGAGGGCGGGTTTTGGTTCATTTAAAGTCCAAGATTTTGAGGAGCTCCAGCCAAGTTAGGTGGGATGACTCAGAGGCCCAATTTGTGTGCCATTTAGATCAGGTCTTTATATACCATATTTACAGGCTTCCAGATGCAGAACCAAGACGTAGCACCTAGGTTTAACTCGCTTAACAAAATCTTGCTATTCTTCACTTCCTAATTTAGCCCCTAATTGTGGATATTCCAATCCAAGTTTGGGGCTTGGTTTTTATGGTGTCAATGATACTGCCCAAACAAAACCAAAGTTGTTTTAAATGGCACAGTTTGTTGGATTTAAAGAGCCCCATCAGTGCTGTCTTCCTGTAGCTACATGTCAGGGGGCCAATTTCTAGAGACCGTGTTGAAGGGATCACTGGAAAAGGGTGGCACCACTTAATAAGGGGAAGCAAAGAATAACCAGACTGGAAAGAGAGGACCATATTTAATGGTTTTAATCAAAGGCCTATAGGAATGGATTTATATTTTATCTTAGAGGCAGAAAAGAGGCTCTAAGGGGCAGCTGGGTGACTCAGTGGATTGAGAGCCAGGCCTAGAGACAGGAAGTTCTGGGTTCAAATCTGGCCTCCGACACTTCCCAGCTATGTGACCCTGGGCAAGTCACTTAACCCCCATTACCTAGATCTTACCACTCTTCTGCCTTGGAACCAATATACAGTATTGATTCTAAGACAGAAGGTAAAGGTTAAAAAAAATAGAAAAAAAATACTATATTGGGAGCAATTTTATGTAATGTAAAAAATAGACTCGAATACAGGACTACAATCCCCATGAGCCTTTGCTCCACTTCCCCAGAATGCCTCATAATCTCACCTGGGCCGAGATCGAGAAGGTATTTAAGCTGATTCAGAGGCTTTTGAGAGGTCTCTCTCTTGGCTCTTTTTGGACTTCCGTTTTGGAGCAGGCGAGTCTCTTGCGTGATGTGAGGTTATTTTGTCTAGGCCTCTGGCCTAGGCACATGTTTCTTACTTGTATATTCTTTAATCTTTAACCTTTAATAAACCTCTAAAAAATATAATACTTCTTGCAGAGAGAAACTAATTTCTACCTGCCTCAGATGCCTCAATCTCCCCGTCTCCCCTAAATTTTAACTGTTACAGTAACAGACAGTCCTTTCTCATTTGTTCAGTTGTTTCAGCTGTGACTGTTCACAAGCCCATTTGGGGTTTTCATGGCTAAGATACTACAGTGGTTTACCATTTACTTTTCCAGCTCATTTTATAGATGAGGAAACTGAGGCCAACAGGGTGAATTGACTTGCCCAGGGTCACACAACTAAGAAGTATCCAAGACCAGATTTGAACTCAGGGAGATGAGTTTCTGATTCCTAGCCCATCCACTGCACCACCAGTGAGGTGAAAATTATTGATCAGAAGAAGTGCCAATAAAAGAAACAAAATCTCCAAGCCAAAAAGAAATAGGTTTATTGAGAGAGAGCCAATCTCACAATAAAGCCGGACTCTGGTCAAGACCAAAGACTCCCAAGCCTTGTGAGTGGCCTCCTAATGTACCCAAAAGATTATGCTCCAAGAACGATGAGTGACAGAAATATCATACACCAAGCATAGGTAGGAACAGCACTGTAATATAAGAAAATCATGCCATGTCAGCTGAAAAAGGAGGGTGCTGTAAGGCTAAAGGGTTATTATAGGTGGTAACTTACCCATTTTAGGATGTCCTGCACTTTTGATACTCATTCAGAAAGAGCAATAGCCCTAACCCAAATCTAATGCTAGCTTAAGCCAAACGACTGCTCATTCAGACTCGGAACATTGCTTAGCTAGAATCATGTCCTGATCAGTCAAGACAACTGCTAATAAGAAAGCTACTAAAACTGAAATAATTATCATAAAGTGGGGCAGGGGGGTTTCTCACTCACACTAGCTGCACGCTAACTTTTTTTCCTCATTTGCTAAGAGCTAATTGTCATAACTCCAGCACATAGCATAATATCTGGCACCCAGTGTTTGTTGGGATTGAACTGAATTGAGCAAGACCATGATTATCTATTGATGGATTGCTCAAAGGAAGTCAATGAAGAAGCAGTTAGATGGCTCAGTGAATAGAGAGCCAGGCCTGGAGATGGGAGGTTTGGGGTTCAAACTTGGCCTCATATTTCCTAGCTGTGTGGCCCTGGGCGAATTATTTAACCCCCATTGCCTAGTCCTTACCACATTTCTGCCTTGGAACCAATATCAATTCTAAGATGGAAAGGAAGGGTCAAAAAAAAAAGTAACTGGCTGGGTGATGGGAATTCCACTTTCAAAGAGTTCAGACCCACAGAGGCTGTAAGTACCTAGGATCCAAGGAGCAGCTGCCTTCTGGGCACCAAACTAGGAGAGGAAAGGAGATGGGAGACCCTGGAGGTTTGGCACTGCAGTCAAGGGAGAGAGTCGAGGAGGAAGAAGATGAGAACTGCTATGCATCAGCATTTGATTCAGGGCCCTGCTGAGAGCAGATAGAGAACAGGACAGAGGCATGGCTATGGGACTTCCTCCAGAGCCTTCTACCAGGATCCTGCTTAGGATGCTGTGAAGTCTTCAGTGTTTGGAGTCAGGAGACCTTGGTTCAAATCTCAGCTCTGCTACTTACATCAAAAACTATTTATTAAACACTATGCCAAATGCTGTCCTAGGAAGACCCCCCCCCCAAAAAAAAGCAAAAATACACTAAATAAGAGTCCCCACAATCAAAAGCACCTAATCTGTGATCTTGGGCGAGTTGCTTTTTCTGTGTTCTCATCTTGCACATGAGTAGAGTTGAGTCCCCTTGGCAGCTAAACACCTTGAGAAATCCAGCTATGCTCTATGTCATTACTTCTCAGCTTCCTAAACATTCTATAATCCACCTTCCAACCTCATCATCCCACCAAAACTGCTGTCTCCAAAGTTACCAAAGATCTATCAATCAATGGCTTCATCTCGGTCCTATTCTGCTGGATACAAAAGAGACAAGCAACAGCCCTGTCCTCAAGGAGCTTCTAGTCTAGCAGATATGGCCTGTAGCTCCTCTGCCACCTTTGATACTATTGAATTCCCTCTTCTCCTTGATACTTGCTCCTTCCTTAATTTTTTAATGATATTTCTTAACTCTCTAACCAATCTTCTCTGTCTCTTTGGCTGGTCCAATAGGCATGGGTATCCCCTAAGGCTCCATCCTGAGCCAGCTCCTCTTTTTGTTCCATACTGCTATCTCTCTGGGTGATCTCATTAGCTCACAGCTCAAAGGAGAACTCTCATGGGAGAACTCATTGTCTTCCTGCTGCCTAAAATCCTTCCCTCTTCCCAATTCTATTACTTTCAAGGATGCAACATCCCAGTCACCAATCTGTGTCCAAATCTCTTCATTTCTACCTTCGCGACAAGTGTCTTATATATATATCTCCTCTCTAATCACCCAGCCCCAACCCTAATTTAGACGCTCTTCACCTTCTCATTGGGCTCTTCCCTACTCCAAACCCTCTTCCACATAGCTGCCAAGGTAATCTTTATTAAAGCCTGATCTTGTGCCTGCCCTCCTTCCCTCAGTGAACTCCAGTGGCTCCTTATTCCCTCCCGGATCAAATATAAAGCCCTCTGTGTGGCATTTAAAGCTTTTTGTAACCCGGCCCCTTTCTCCCTTCCAATCTTCTCACACCTCAGCCCCTGCTACAAATGCTACCAACCAGCAATTGCTGTTCCTCACACACCATACTCCACTTCCCTTCTTGCCTGTGAACTGGTGGCTCCCAGTGCCTGGAATGCCCACTTGCCTCACCTCTGCTTCCAAGGACACAGCACAAACACTACTTTCTACCCTCAGAGACTTTTCTGGTCCTCCCGTCCTGACCCCCAACCCTTAGAGATCACACTATACACATGGTGTACATTTCACGCCTACATATTATCTCTTTGAGGACTGGGCTGTGTTTTTGCCTTTTTGTTTGTTTGTTTGTTTGTTTGCATCCACAGAACTTAGCAGGTGCCATCAATAAACATTTATCACCTACTATGTGCTAAAAAGAGGCAAAGGACAGTTCCTGCCCTCCAAGAGCTTACAGTCTAATGGGGGAGACAAAAAGCAAACAAATATGTACCAAGAAACTCTAGATGGGATAAGGATGAATTAACAGAAGGAAGGCACCCAAATTAAGGGAAATTGGGAAAGGCTTCCTGTAAATGGCCGGATTTTAGTTGGGTTAATATTTGTCAAGGGCTTCACAAGCCCTAAAGCTGGGTGCAAATGCTCATTCTCTCCTACCTGAGACCTTTGCTGATCTCTCCCCAGGTATTGGCCGCTCCCTGTCTTCCCCAGGTGAAAGTACTTGGTATGTTTTGTATGTACTTAGCTGTGTATCTGCCCCAGCTCTTTGGAGGAGAATGTTAGCTCCCTGAGGACAGTTTCTGGTTGTTATCTGTCTCCAGCACATGACCCAACACCTGGCGTGTAGAAGGGCTGGTTGGGTTGGCCTGGACTGAGTAAGAATGTGAGCCGGGGCAGAACAGACAGACTGGACGGCATAGAAAGACAGATGGACCTTTAAAGCAGAGCAGCAGTGAAGAGGGAGGTCTAGGCAGACTTCTCCACCTGGCTATTGCTGTTGCCACCATCAGACCAGATAACGTGATAAGGGACCACTGCAAACCTTAAGGCACAGGGTAGACGTGACTGTTTTCTAAAGATAGCCAAGCCTCTGTGATCATAAATGGAAATATTGTGGAAATAGGAGGCCAAAGAGGAGCTTGATGTTATGTGACAGCTATGGAACGCTGTCTATCAAACTGCTTGAAGTGGAATAGATTTCTTGAAAGGTGCCAAAGCCTACTTCAAACCATCCAGTGCCCTTTATCCCAGATTCTTCCTGGCAAAGCTTATACCAACTGCCTTGTTAAAGTGGGCAGCCCTCTTCTAGACCCTCCCTTCTCAAGGCTTGGGACCACGAACTATGATCAGGTCAGCTTTGCCCTTGTCTCTGTGCCTAGCTACTGCCAAAAGCTCCACTCATCCATCCCAGTAATTTTCCAAACTAAAATGCCCTCCCTGGCTGCTACTTCCCTCCGTGTGTCATATCCCCCAATTAGAATAGAAGGCACCTTGGCCCTCCGATGGGGAATGGCTGGACAAATTGTGCTCCATGATGGGGATGGAACACTAGTGTGCTGTAAGGAAGGATGAACAGGAAGATTTCAGAAGGAGCTGGGAAGATTGGCATGAACAGATGCAGAGTGAAATAAGCAGACCCAGGAGAAAATTGCACATAGAAACAGCAATACCGTATGATGAGCAACTGTGAAAGACTTAGCTAGTCTCAGCAGTACAATGCTCCAGGACAATTCTGAAGGACCTATGTCAAAGGAGACTATCCCCCTTCAGAGAGAGAACTGTTGGAGTCACATGCAGATCAAAACATATGATTTTTTCATTTTGGTTTATGTAGGTTTTTATTTCATGGTTTTATGTTTTATATGATTATTCTTCTACAAAAATGAACAATATGGAAATCTTTTACATGACAATACATGTATAACTGAGATCGAATTGCCAACTCCAGGAAGGGGAAGAAAAGTGAGAGAGCGAGACAATTTGGATCATCTAACTTGGGAAAATTGATTGGGAAATTTATTACATATAATTGGTAAAACAAAATATAAAAATTAATTACTTAAAAAAAGAAGAGAGGATCTTTGACCACAAGAGCTGTCTTTGCATTTGTATTTATGTTCCCAGCGCTTAACACAGCTGTTTGGCACCTAGTAAATGCTTAATAAAGGCAGCTAGGTGGTGCAGTGGATAGCACACTGGGCTTGGAGTTCAAATCTGTTCTTAGACACTTCCTAGTTGTGTGACCCTAGGCAGGTCACTTAACCCCAAACTGCCTATCCCTTACTGCTCTTCTGCCTTGGAACCAATATTTAGTATGACTCTAAGATGAAAAGTAAGGGTTTGATGAAAGGAAGGAAGGAAGGAAGGAAGGAAGGAAGGAAGGAAGGAAGGAAGGAAGGAAGGAAGGAAGGAAGGAAGGAAGGAAGGAAGGAAGAAAGGAAGGCAGGGAGGAAGGAAGGAA